>NW_018239991.1:0-44261 GCF_001263595.1 Phalaenopsis equestris | reverse complement strand
TATATATATATATATATATATATATATAGTTTTAGAAAAATATGAAATCAAACTGACCTTATATTTTTCATAATTTAAATGAAAGAGCATTATACCTCAAACCATGTATCTATCCCAAAAGATAAACACATGACTTGAGGATGAGACTCAATCAAATAATCTAACAAATAAACTAATAAATATATGACATATGTTTGGTCTGCAAAACCATTTATTTTCTTACAAGCTGACAAGTTCCCCTATTTAATACGAAGAATTAAATAGGGTTTATATTAAGCTGGGTTGGGAAAAGCTTCCTATAAGGGCAAGCTCCTATATTTAATTACATATTAGATAACTGAGGTCACCTAAGTAAAGTCTCGATAAAAAACAGGAAATATTATCTTCAAAGAGGTCAAAAGGATAGGACATTTCTTCAATGAAATCAGACAGACAAAGAGATGTGAAAGGGGAATAGTTCAAATTTGGAGCATTTTGTTGTAGAGTTAGAATCCAAATGAAGAAGGACTAGGGGATGTCATAGATCCGAAGGAGAACCTCGATGACTTACCAAGCTATCCTATTGTTTGGCTTCAATTTTAAGGAGAAATTATTTAAATGTTTAATCCTGCCAATTTTATTTATTTAGGGCTTACATTCCCGTGAAACAATCACACAAATAGCCTGAAAGATGTGAGGATTTAGGTCACGATGAATGACAACCTCAGAATCCTAAGACGAGTTAGGGCATATATTGTACATCAGAGCTATACAAAGGCCTAAAGATAAGTTGAGGATTTTTGTTGCATAAGCAAAGAACCTCAAAATCCTATGGCTTGTTATTTAATTCTAAGGAATGATGGTTTAGCTGATGTAGACAGGTTTTGCTATTGAAGATGGTCATGCTGCCCACAATGCTAGTTCTAAGATCCTTGTTGTGACGGGTTTAATTTTTCTAATATGTCAGGCTATAATGTCAAATCAGATGTCCCTATGATTATGGTTCTTTAAATGTTATGAGGCATATTAAGTTGATTAGAGCGACATCGATTAGGATTCTACGGTTCCCTTGTCCCAGTACCACTATTTTCTATTGGATTCACTTAGTCTAAATGAATTTACTAAACTCAACTTGATGAGTTCCATACTTTCATTTTGACTGTGGGAAACCTCGTTAGCAACCATAGGTTACCTCCTCCGAGGGATTCCCGATCATCCGATAGAGGCGTCTGCATTTAGTTGCAATTATTGTTTTGTGATTAAATTTTCAGTTGTCTTATATTTTGAATGTTGTGGCAGTAAATTTTATCTTAGTTGATTTTAGTTTAGGTTTTAGTTTTACGACTATCTTAGCAGTTTTGGTTTTCATGCAGGGTGTTATCATTGCTTAATCATGCAAGTTTTGTAATTGTAAAAATACAGTGTGGAAAGTACAAGAAAATGCGGTATGTAAATTGTAAAAGCGCACCTGACAAGTCTTCTGATTCCACCACCTAAAAGATTAGTACTTGCAAGACGTGTATATAATGTTGCAAGGAATTTAAATTGCATGAGTAGATGAAGGTTCAGCTACCAAACCCCAAGTTATGATTTTGTTGTGTCTTGGAAGATCCTAGTGGATAATTTTAGAGCAAAATATAATAAGTTTAATTTGTCCTTCAAAATACCCAAAGATTTCAAAGTGCTCGGGTTATGACCCTGAACTATTGTGAAGATCTATTGAATTATTTTAAGTTCATTTATGAACTTATCATATTGTTCCATTAACCATCCGAGTTTAGATTGTAGATACCCTGTTGTCTAGTGAAACTAGATAATTTAATTATCCCAAGGATAGGATACTCGATTAGTCAATTGATGTTTCATTTAAAATTAATGTGAGTGGGTGCCCCTAAGGCAAGTCTAGATTATTTAAGAAGGTCAGGCTTATAGTGTTTAAAGATGTTAATCACCAATTATGTTATCTTCTAAGTCCGATCAATAGGGTTAAGACATTGAGCTTATGCCACTACTAAGCCCTTAACAATCATGATAGGTGAAATGGTGATTATCAAAATTTTGATTTAAATGACATGTATTCTTACCAAATGGTCAAAATATCCTTATCTTCGGGCTTAATAAAAGTGAATTTCCATCTTTTCGGCTTAAACCCATCACTTAAGAATCGTCTAGTCTTAATTGACTTCCAAGTTACAAAGATTATGAAATTTATAATCTTGTTGACACTATGCAAAGGTGGTGAGTGAGTTTCTACTTGTTAATCACATTGTGTTTCAATCATCTAAACATATTTATTAAGATCAAAATTAACCATTTTACCTTGGTTATTCCTAAATTTTGATTAAGGCACCAAAGTCTAAAATTACCACTTTGCCCTTGGGGCACTTCACCTCATAACTCATTAAACACAACTCAAATGACTTTGAGGGCTTAAAGTGTCATATCCATGAGGTAATTACAATATTAGAGGAGAATATGTGGGCTTCTCAAAATTCAATTTAATTTAGATAATTATTTAAATTTAGAAGATAGAATTTTCAAAGGTTAGTTTATTTAATTATCCAAAATGAAGTTTGTGTTTATGAGAAAATTATTAGAGGTTTCCTGAGGTCAGATAAATACATAGATAAAATTTCATGATTTTTTGAATTAAAATATTATAATTATTTTAATGAGAAAAACGAGGAAAATCCACTTTTAAGCTTTTTAATATTTACTTTTAACTTAGGAAATTTAAGAAAAATATTTTTATGAGTCCTAAGTGATTAGAGAAAAACTAGGTACATTTTAAAATATTTTGACATTTTAGGGATTTTAATTATTTTAATTATTTTAAATACAAAGTAAGACTAAAAAATTAAATATTTTCTAAAAAATAATTTTTATTTTCCTTAACTGCCTCTACTCACAAGAAACTCAAAAAATCACTTTTCATAATTTTCCTAAGTGTATTTAATTTATTATAATTATTTTTATACAAAAATACAAGGTTCCTTAGAAAATCCATTTTTATACTTGAACTTAATCAAATAATTCTCAAATTTTTATAGTGAATAAAAATGATTTTTTTGAACAATGTGGGATTAATTTTGTTGACTTTTGATAAATATATAATTTACAAAAATTAACACAAGATATTCATTTTTATTTAAATATAGAAATTTACAGGATAATTCAAAGCATCATGATATTTTCCTAGACTTTTTTAACCATAGGAAACCTATTAAAATTATTCCCATAATTTTTAAAATGACATTTTGATTTATATAATTAAAATAGCCAAAATGATCACTTTAACTTGAAAATTAGGGCTAGAAGCATATAGATGTTCTCTAACCTTAAAAAAATCAAAAGACATGGGGAATGAACCCTCAAAATTTCAAGCCATGGTGAGTATTATTTAGTCATGGAGAATTGAAATACCACATAGGGTATTTAATTCATTAAAAATCAGGGAATAAGAAAATAATTTTTATTTTTAGTCCACATTATTTTTCTTTGTTCACTAAGTAAGAGGATATTTTTATTTTATTTTTATAGTTTTTCTAGAAAAAGATATGGATTTTTAAAGTTTAGGCATTTAAAATAATTCAAAAATCCATATTTTTCTATTTATCCAGCGTGACGCCAACTCATCCTACAGCGGCTCCGAACTCACACGTAGTGCACTCTCATTTGATGCCTCCATCCACTTCAGCTGCCACGCGGCCCACTGTTCACACGCTATCTTCTCATCCGACTAAGTCTCCTCTGTTGGTTGGATACACACGCAATCGGACGGCTCTCCGTTATCATCCCTAAGTGACTTAACCCGTAAGCCGTTCACACTAAAACCTTAAGGCCTTCACCTAGACTCAACTAAATTGCATGGGGTTTGTTTCTAAACCTTCATCTACTTAAGATAAACACATCTTTAAGATTAATCAAGTATGAAATCAAGCCATTACAAATGGAGAATCAAAATAAGCTCGGATTATGGTTGAGGTTCAATACCTTTGTCTGAGTGGGGAGGACTCATTCAGATGGTTGTGGTAGCTTTGATTGGGTCCAAAGGACCTCCATATGAAGTCCCAAGCCTTACTGAATTGTTTAGGTATGAATTCGATCAAGCTCGATTTCAGGTGTTGGTTTAAAGCTAGGTTAGAGGTTGTTTAAGAGGGGGCTTTTGTGGGGAATCAACTTATTTCACTATGGGGATGGTGTGTGCACAATTAATTTCAGTTTGGCTCACTGTGGAGGTGTGGAGAGATCTGTCCTGATTTTGAGGCAAATTTTAGTGAAGAAATTGGCTCTATGGGGTGGCTATCAGTGGCAAAGTTTCTTTAAGGTTCCAAAAATAGTCGTCCTTGGCCATGGGGAGCTCCATTTAGCGCTATGGCTATTTGGTGGAGCTCATGGCTTGAAGTTGGGTGTTAAAGCTTGCTGAGGTGGAGGGAAGAAAAGCTCTAATGGCCAATGGAAGTGAGTCAAGTCAGCGTAGTACAATTTTAGGTTTTAGCCATTTGGGGCTCCCTTGGGATGACTGTTTTTGGTGGCTGGCCAGGGTATTGTCACTTCTTGGCTCAGGGAGGTCAGGGGTGGTTAATGATGGTTAACCTCCAAGGGTAATCAATGATGGAGGAGATATTTCAAGTTTAGGCCAAATATAGGGTGAAATACCTTAAATCAGGGGACCATTGATCCATAGCTCACCTTGGATAGTTTAGGTGGGTATAGCCTAGTCCATGGGGCGCACTTGGTGGTTGTGGTGTCATGAATTTGGTGGCTTAGAAATGGTTAAGTCAATTTTGGTGCATGGGTCCATTTTGGGTCAAAAAGGCTAAAAGTTAGGTTTCTGTTAAGATAGCCATGACTTTGAGCTCAATTAATTAATCAACATTGTTTAGATGATTGTAATGAAGATTTTTGTTGAAGGATTGAAGTAATTTTGAGTTCAATTGGAAGCTCAATTTGAAGGATTTTGAGATTTTGGTCAACTTGGGCATGTTGGACTAGACTTGGGCCTAGGTTGGGCTAAAGTTGGACTAAGTCCAAATTTATGGTTGAAAATGGTCTATAAGAATGTAATGAAGAGTTTTCAGCACAAATTAGGTGTCAATTTTTGGGTTAGCAAAGGCATTCAATTTGGTGGAATTTGGAGACATAGGGAGACATAGCCAATTTGGGGATTTTTGAACTTAGGTCAAAATTAAGTGAAAGTAAGGCTTCACCAAGGCCAATTAAAAGTTCAATTTGGTCTGTAGGAGTGTTATGAAGAGTTTAGGATTCAAATTGAGGAACATTTAGTAGGCTATGAGGTTTAATTAAGTGAGATTAAGTCATATGGTCAAAATTGGGGGTTTGACTTAAGTCAAAATTGAGCTCAAAGCATGGGCCAATTAGGCTTGGATTTGGTTTGGATTGGCCATATGAATGGTGAATTTGAGTTTAGAAATGAAATTGAGGGAAACTGGGCCTAAATTGATGGAAATTTGAAGTGAATTTGGATGTTTTGGGAAAGTATGGGGTGCCAAGAGTATTTTTGTAATTTTGGCAATTTTGGGTGTATTTTGGTAATTTTGGAATTTTTGGGTGTTTTTGGAAATTTGGGTATTTTTAAATGGTTTTAAATTATTTTTAAACAAATTTGGGTATTTTGGGTGAAATTGGGATTTTTGGCCAAATTTGGGATTTGTGGGTTTTTGTGTAATTTGGGTAGGTTTGGGGGTAAAAAGGCCAAATTGGAAACTTTGGTAGAATCAGGGTGTCAATCACCTTACTTGAGCTACGGACCAATGAAATCCCCCTTTGGGTCCTCTATGTACTGGTCTTAGCTAAACCCCAGCTTATAGCTAGTGGGTCTAGGGGACCATCTACATGAGTCTCCCAAAAGATCAATCGATCAAAGTCAACAATTTTGGGTTTTAGGATTGTGAGTGATTATGGGTGGTAGTGAGTGTATTGAGTGAACTAGCTCCAGACCAACACCCAGGGTCAGCCCTAATGTCAAACAGTCCCACGTAGACTCTCCTTGAGATCCTCCATACTACCCTCACCTACTAAGTGCTAGAGGTTAGGACCAATATGTGGAACTTCAAGTTGAGCAAGGAAGTATTTAAAATTTCTAATGATGAGGGTTCCTTTTCTAGTTTTCTAGGAATAGTCAACAAGAAAGTCCTATGGCTAGATCTTAGGCAACTAAAGTAGGAAAACAAAACTTCAACCAAAAGTGAGGTCAACATGGGTCTAAACCAAATTTAGACCTAATTAAACCCTAGTTAAACCTTAACTACATTAGATCCTAATTGGTTCTAAACCACATTTAGACCTAATTAAACCTAGTTAAACTTAACTACATTAGGTTTAACTTAACAAACCCTAATTAGGTCTAAACTACATTTAGACCTAATTAAACCACAATTAAACCTTAACTACATTAGGTTTAACTCAACAAACCCTAATGAGTCTAAGCCACATTTCGACCTAATTAAACCTTAACTACATTAGGTTTAACTTAACAAACCCTAATCGGCTCTAAACCCTCTTAAACTTAGATAAACTGAGTTAAAGCTTAACTAAATTAGATTTAACTCCATGAACCCTAATTAAGTTTAATTCACTTTTAGACCTAATTAAAATTAGTTAAACCTTAACTACATTAGGTTTAACTCCATAAACCCTTAGTAGGTTTAAATCACCTTTAGACCTAATTAAACCTAGTAATCCTTAACTATGTTAAGTTTAACTTCATAAACTGCAATTAGTTTTAAGCCACCTTTAAACCTAATTAAACCTTATTAAGCCTTAATCACATTAGGCTCAATATCATAAACCCTAATTAAGTCTAAACCCTAATTAGACTTAACCCTAATTAAGTTTAATTAATCAATTAAACATTACCTAAATTAGGCTTAAGTAATCTTATACGCTAATAAGATATAACCCTAACTAAGTTTAATTAATCAATCAAACCTTAACTACATTAGGTTTAATTACCCTTAAACCTTAATTAGACTTAGCCCTAATTAAGTGTAATTAATTAATTAAATCTTCCTAAATTACGTTTAATTAATCATAAACCGTAATTAGACTTACATTTAAAAAAGTCTTATTAATCAATTAAACCTTACCTAAATTAGGTTTAATTACCCTTAAACCCTAATTAAACTTAACCCTAATGAAGTTTAATTAATCAATTAAACCTTACCTAAATTAGGTTTAATTAACCTTAAACCCTAATTAGACTTAACCCTAACTAAGTCTAATTAATCAATTAAACCTTACCTATATTAGATTTAATTAACCTTAAACCCTAATTAGAATTAAACTTAATTAAGTTTAATTAATTAATTAAACCTTACCTACATTATATTTAATTAATCCTAAACTCTAGTTAGACTTAACCCTAACAAAGTCTAGTTAATCAACTAAACCTTACCAAAGTTAGGTTTATTTACCCTTAAAACTTAATTAGACTACACCGTAAGTCTTATTAATCAATTAAACCTTACCAAAATTAGGATTAATTAAACATAAACCCTAAGTAAACTTAACTCTAATTAAGTCTAATTAATCAATTTAACCTTACCTAAATTAGGTATAATTACTCTTAAACTTCAATCTAACCTTAGGTTCAACATATACTAAACCTAAAACAATCCTTTAACTTAGGTTCAACTCAAATTGAACCTAAGTCCACATTAACTTTAGGTTCAAACCAACTTGAACCTAACTCAACTTCAAAATTAGGTTTAACCCAACTTGAACCCAAGTTAACCAAACTAACCAAACAACATATATGAACCTAAATCAAGCCATTAACTTAGGTTCAACTCAAATTAAACATAAGTTAACAAACATAAGTCAACATCAACTTTAGGTTCAACCCAAATTGAATCTAATTCAACTTTAAACTTAGGTTTAACCCAACTTGAACCCTAGTTAACCAAACCTTAGGTTCAACCTAACTTGCACCTAACTCAATACAACTTGAACTTAAGATAACACAAATCCTTAGGTTCAATTCAACATGAACCTAAATCAACTCAAACTCCTTAGGTTCAACCCAACTTGAACCAGACTCAACTCAAACACTTAACTTCAACACAACTTGCACTTAATTTAACACAAACCTCTAGGTTCAAACCAACTTTAACCTAACTAAAACCAAACCCCCAGGTTCAACCCAACCTAATTCAACTTAAACTTTTAGGTTCAACCCAAACCGGATCCAACTTAAACTCGTAGGTTCAACTCAAGTTAACTTAAATATTAGATTTTAAGTTCAACCTACATTTAACCCAAAACATTTTAAGTCCTACCAGCATTAGGCTTAAACCATTTTAATCCTTAGGTTCTACCTATTTTAAACCTAAATCATTTTAAGTCCTACCAACATTAGACTTAAGCCATTTGAAATCTTTAGGTTCTACCTAAATTGAAACTAAAACATTTTAAGTCCTACCTACGTAAGACTTAAACCATTTTAATTCTTAGGTTCTGCCTATATTGAACCTAAATCATTTTAAGTCATACCTACATTGGACTTAAACCATTTTAAACCATTAAGTTCTTACTACATCGAACCTAAATCATCTTAAGTCCTAATTACATTGGAATCAAACCATTTCTACCCTTAGGTTCTACCTACATTGAACCTAAAACATTTTGAGTCCTACTGATACACTAAAATAATATGTTGATTTAAGTATATATTTTATGCTTCTTTTTTGTGATGTTACACTTTAAAGAAGGGTATTTTCATGTTTTTGTTACATGTATATCAATTTTAAGCATTTAGAGCAAAAGCAACATAAAGAACAAACTTTGGAGCTAAAACAACAAAGTTTTGAATTCTGGCGCATGATGCTCTTGATTGGTGCCATATGCGCTAGATCAGCATTAATGTGCCAAAGCCCAGAACAACTTGATCTTCAGTAAACTGGCACATGATGTGTCAAATTCACCATTTGACAGAGAGTTGGCGCATGATGCGCCAGATTTTGTGCCAAATGCATCAAGGATGACTTTTTTAAGTCAGTTTGAGACAAATTTTGCGTGAATTTTTAAAGGGACACTTGTTCTTAATACTCCTTGGAGTAATTTAATGCATTTTGTCACTTTAGAAGGTTCTTTTATGAAGGTATATTTCTCTTGGATCAATAGACATGTCATTTGAATTCAAAATAGTTAACTTTTGGGCAGAAATTTGGAGAGAAATTTTGAATCCTTTTTGGAGGGAGGCTACCTTTGATAAAAGAGAGGAAAGTCTAGGGATTGAAAGAGGAGTTTGAGGGGGGTGAGTAGTGGTGTGTGTCGTGAAGGAGAGTTAGAGAGAAAGAGAGAAAGTCAAGGGCCTGGAGATTTTCTTCAAGGACTGTAAGAGGAAAGGGAAGGTTAGAGATTTCTTCTTCATTACTCTTCTAAGAGAGAATTAAGAGTGCTTGTAAAGAGAAAAAAGCTTGAAGAGAACTTATAGGAGTTTGTTTGGGAAGGATTGTGAGATAAGTTGTGTCTTTTATTTCTTTTATTTTGTAAATTTATTTTTATTAATGAAATTCATGTTTTTTCGTATCTTTCTCTTGAATTCTGAGTAGTCTTCTTTATCCTTCTCCCTAATTTGAGATATGATTTTGGAAAAAAATGATTATGTTGGATGCAAAATTAGAGATTTTAAAGTGACAAATTAAAATCCCCAATTTGGTCCAGTTGATTAGAAACTGATGCGAGATTGTTAGCCCTCAAGGGAGAGAGTAGTGGGAGCTTTGAAGTAGCAGCCAACATCCCCTCAGTCTAACCACAAAATTAGGGACCAAACTCTGGATTAGTCAATTTTTTTTATACGCTGGGAAGAGGGTAAAGAATAGGATTACTCATATTTGGCGTAAAATTGACACAAAATAATTTTTATATTTATTTTCAAATGATTTTAATTTCTTCGCAAACCATATACTCATTGTAAAGAGGAATGATGTTTTCTTAAATTTAAACTTTTGTCACAACATCTTAGTTTTAATTTTGGTAATTTTATTTTTGAAAGTTTAGCATTTAGTTTAGTTAAATTTAAACTTTTGTCACAACATTTTATTTAGCATTCGTCTGCCACTTAATATTCAACTTCGCACTTTACTTTTTGTATTTTTAAAATAGTGTTTTACATTATAGTTTTAGGAACTTATTTATAAGCATTTCCATCTTCTCTGTGGGATCGATATCTAGGACTCCATTAGAACTTTTTATTACTTGAGCGATACACATACTTGCGTTATTTTAAAAAGGGAATTGAAAGTTTAAAGATTTTTAAAAGATAAAACTAGTTTAACTAAAACTATTTTATTAAGATTAGTTTGCATATTTGCAATTGTATCTGTCGTGTGTATTTTGTAATATTGAAAAATATTTACAGGATTAACACACTAAATCCACTTGCATCAAGTTTTTGGCACAATTGGTAGAGATTTAAATTAACATAAAACACACAGAGAAATGACACACATGAAGGGCACATCATAATTTTGACACTTTTGCCAGAGAAGTAAGGAAAGTAGTAGTAAGTTATTTTATAAATTACAGTATTCTTATTTAAAAAAAAAACTAAAAAAAAAGAAGAGAGAGTGTTTGTAGTTTATTTTAAATATTTTCTTATTTAAGTGTGTTTGCTTATTTTTAAATTATTTGTTGTATCAGTTTATGCGTAGTGTATGATTTAACAATTTAGCACCTTACGATTCTGAGTTAGAAAAAACAATTAGAAAAATTCAAAAATAACAAAACGAGATAGACCATATTAACAAAATGGCTTGTAATTTGAATAATGCTGGAAATGAAAATGAATATCATTAGAGACCTTTAAGAGATTATGCTAATCCTATACCAGATGAGATTCATTTAAAAGTATACAAAACCCTGCTACAAAACCCTGCTATAGCTATCAATTCATTTGAGCTTAAACCTATTATTATCCAAATGGTTCAAAACAAACAATTTCGAGAACACCAAGTGAAGATCCTAATTTACATATTGCTAGTTTTCTAGAATTGTGTGCTATCTTTAAATATTATGTACTGTCAAATGATGCCACCAGACTTAAACTTTTTCCTTTTTCACTAAGGGATAAAGCTAAGATGTGGTTAAACTTGTTAGTACATAGATCTATTAGAACTTGGTGATATTTGTCACAAAAAATTTTATCTAAATATTTCCCACCTTAAAAAACAGCCAAGCTTAGAAATGATATTACATCTTTTTGTTAATTTGAAGGAGAATCAATTTACGAAGCCTGGGAAAGATTTAAATATCTCCTTAGAAAGTGTCCACACCATACGTTGCCAGATTGGTTAATAATTCAAACTTTTTATAATGGATTAGTTGGATCTCTTAGATCGATATTGACGCTGCTGCTGGTGGATCCTTCATGTTAAAACCATTCAATGAAGCATATTCTTTAAATGAAAAGATGACTACTAATAAATTTCAATAGCCCTTTGAAAGGGTAAATCCAAAAATAGTAGCCAACATTCATGATTATGATGCAATATATATGTTAACTACATAAATAGTTGTTATATCAAACAAGATAGATCAATGTGAAATGCATTATTCTCAGACATCACCTGTGCTTAAGGAAAATTCATAGAGACAAATGATAGAATCACAATCTTCTTATAAGACCTGACCTTAAATGCAATAAATAATTGTTCTAATAATCCTTATGCCAATTATTATAATCCCAGTTGGAAATATCATCCAAAATTTAGTTGGAGTAATAATAATTCTAATGCTACAAATCCGCAATGGGGGAAAAACACTGCAAATTCATTAAGAAACTCCAAAAATCAAGGAAATCAAACTTATAAACCTTATTACTCTTCAAAATTTAATATTTTATAAGAGTAAAGAGAAGAAGTTGTCAATGAAAGAATTGATATTGCAAATGGGGTGTCAATTAAAAAATAAAGGAGCTATAATTAGAATCATGGAAAATCAATTGGGATGTAATGTTACACCACTTAGCAATAGACATCGAGGAACACTGCTTAGTAATGTTGAAGTAAATACTAAAGATTATAATGAAGAGAAAATTAAGACTATTCAATTTAGAAGTGGAAAAAAATTAGAAAACAGATTTAAAAAAGAAGTGGAAGTAGAAGTTGAAAAGATGAGGTGAAAAATGAAAAATTTTGTGAAGATTTTCATTTTAAGTCAAAAAGTCATATTAAATGAATGAAATTTACTGTAGAAAAACTACCACTTCCTTTTCCTTGAAGATTGAAGTAGAAAAATAAAGACAACCAATTTTCAAAATTTTTAGTGATATTGAGGAAACTAACGATAAACATTTCATTTGTTGAAACCCTAGAACAAATTTCAAGCTATGTGAAGTTCATGAAGGATATACTTAATAAGAAAATGAAGTTTGTAGATAATGAGACTGTTGCACTCAGTGAAGAGTGTATCGCTATAATTCAGAAAAAGCTTTATAAAAAACTCAAAGATCCTGGAAGTTTTACAATTCCTTATGCTATTTGCAAAAGATTTTTGGAAAAGCTTTATGTGATTTAGGAGCCAGCAATAATCTTATGACGTCATCAATTTTTAGAAGGTTTGGCTTAGGAGATATTTCACCTATGATTGTAACTCATCAGTTAGTTGATCTTTTGATTACCTATCCTAAAGGAGTTGTAGAAGATATTTTGGTAAAAGTTGATAAATTTATCTTTACTGTGGATTTTATTATAATAGATATGGAGAAAGATAAAGAAATTCCTATCATTTTAGAAAGACCATTCCTGACCAAGATTTCCTGACCATTAGAAAATCTTTGATAGATGTGCAGAAAGGAGAACTAACTATGAGAGTTAGTGATCAAGAGGTTACATTTAATATTACAAAATCAATGAGATACCCTACAAAAGAGTACGAGATTGAATGCTTTAGAATGAATATTAATGAATGTCTAAGCCATGAATATTTCAAAAAGACATTTGAAAGAGAATTTGAAAAGGAATATACGAAATATCAAGATGAAGATAAAATTCAAGATGAATCTAAGGAAGTGAGTAAAGAAGACTTAGATTATGTTCAGGTAAAATTGGAAATGTTAGATCCTACAAAAAGTAATAAGAATCTGATTTCATCTATTGAAAAACTTGTTGAACTAGAATTGAAAAAAATTCCTACACATTTGAAGTATGTATTCTTAGAGGATTTATCTACATTACATGTTATAGTATTCTCAAAATTAACTGATGAGCAAGAACAACAGTTTTTGGAAACTTTGAGAAGATATAAAGAAGTAATTGGATGGCATTAGCTGATATTAAAGGAATCAATCCTTCAATTTTTATGCATAGAATATTATTAGAAGATAATCAGGAACCCAAAGGTGGTTCTTAAAGAAGATTAAATCCAATGATGAAAGAGGTTTTTAAGAAAAAAATTTTAAAATGGTTAGATGCTAGAATAATATATTCTATTTCAGACAGTTCATGGGTAAGTCTAATCACTGTGTTCCAAGGAAAGGATGAGTGACTGTACTGACGAATGAGAATAATTAATTAATATCAATAAGACAAGTCACTGGAAGATGAATCTTCATACTATAGAAAATTAAATTCTGCCACCAGGAAGGATCATTTTCTTTTACCCTTTTTAGACCAAATGTTGGATAGTCTGGCTTGGCACGAATATTTTTGTTTTCTAGATGAATATACTGGTTATCATCAAATACTTATAGCTCCAAAGGATTAGGAGAAAATAATATTTACTAGTCCTTATGAAACTTTTGCTTTTTGATGAATGCCTTTGGATTATGTAACACACTTGCAACGATTCAAAGATGTATGATGTCAATTTTCAGTGATTTAATTGAAAAAGGGATTGAGATTCTTATGAACAATTTTTTTTTTGATTGGAACTTCATTTGAAGTATGTTTAAATCATTTAGAGAAAGTTCTTGAATGATGTGAAAAGATTAATCGCATATTGAACTGGGAAAAATTTCAATTTATGGTTGCAGGAGGAATTATGTTTGGGCATAAAATTTCAAAAAATGACATGAAAGTAGAACCTGCAAAAATTCAGGTTATATCAAACCTACCTCCACCTATTAAAGTAAGAGGAGTTAGGAGTTTTTTAGGACATGATGGATTTTACAGGCAATATATTAAAGATTTTTAAAAAATTACTAAAGCTTTATGCCAACTTCTAGAAAAAGATATAAAATTTGATTTCAACCAAGATTGTCTTAAAGCCTTTGAAATTTTAAAAGAAAAATTGATCACTACTCCTACAATTATTTCATTAGATTGGGAGAAAACTTTTAAATTAATGTGTGATGCAATTGATTATACAATTAGAGTTGTATTAGAGCAGAGATATGATAATATTTTTAAAGTTATATATTATGTTAGGAAAACTCTTAAAGATGCTTAGATTAACTACACCACCACTGAAAGAGAGTTGTTAGTCATTGTATATACTTTTGATAAGTTTATGTCATATCTAATTGAAGCTAAATGTGTTGTGCATACTGACCATTCAACTATTAAATATTTGATGCAAAAGAAGGATGCTAAAACAAGACGGGTACTTCTGATGCAAGAGTTTGATTTTATAATAGTCAATAAGGAAGTATAATAAAATTGTTGATCATCTATCTAAGCTAGAACAAGAAGAATACTTGACATGGAAAAAGAAATTAATGAAAATTTTCCTAATGAACAACTTTATATTGTAAAAGGATGGGAAATACCTTAGTATGCTGCTATTGTAAATTATATTGTTAGTGGTATTTTACCATATGAATTAACAAAACAACATTAGAAGAAATTCATTCATGATGCCAAGTCTTATTTTTAGAATGACCCTTATTTATATAAACAATGTAAAGAATTAGTAATGAGACGGTGTGTGCTTTACAAAGAAATTCAGAAACTTATTTAGCAATGTTATGATTCTGAATTTGGAGGACATTTTAAGAATGATAGAACTGTTCATAAAATTTTGTAATCTGGATTTTATTGGCATACTCTATTTAGAAATGTTAATATATATATATAAAAACATGTGATCAATGTTAGAGAGTAGGTAATACTTCAAAAAGAGATGAAATGCCTCTAAATTTTAATTTGGAAGTTGAAATTTCTGATGCATGTGGATTGGATTTTATGGGACCATTTATACCTTCATTCATAAATATATATATATATATATATTGATTGCAGTAGATTATGTTTCAAAATGGATTAAAACATTGGTTTACCTCAATGTGATGCTTGAAGTGTTTCAAAATTTTTAATTAAAAACATATTTACAAGATATGAAATGCCTAGAGTAATCACTACCGATAGAGAATCTCAATTTTGAAATATTACAATTGGAAGATTGGTCAAAAAATATAATATAATGCATTAAATTACAACTGCTTATCATCTCCACACAAGTAGTTTAGTAGAAGTATATAGTAATGAAATTAAGAGAATTTTGGAAAAAAGTGTCAATCATAGTAAGATGGATTGGTCTGTTAGATTAGACACCGCATTATGAGCATACAAAACTGCTTATAAGACACCTATTGCTATATCCCCTTATAGATTAATTTTTGGGAAAACTTGTCACTTGCAAGTAGAATTGGAACATAAAGCTTATTAAGCTATTAAGGAAATCAAATTCAATTTGAAAGACGCCGGTGAGAAAATATTATTGCAATTGAATGGGCTTGAAGAAATTAGGAATGAATCTTACAATAATGTTAGGATTTATAAGAAAAGAATGAAATAATGACTTGATTGGAAGATAAAAAAAAGGAATTTGAATCTCGACAGGAAGTTTTATTATGTAATACAAGATTAAAATTATTTCTTGGAAAATTGTAGTCTAGGTAGAGGGCCATTCAAAGGAAAGGGCCATTCAAAGTTGTAAAAGTCTATCCCTATGAAGCTGTTAATATTGAAGATCCCAAGACTAGAAGAACATTTAAAGTAAATGGGCACATATTAAAACCATAATTAGATGGTCAAAGACCAGTTTTTAAAGAAACTATAATGTTGGGTCAGCCAGAATAAAGACTGACAATGTCGGGCTGACGACATAAAACCAAGTCTTTGTGGGAGACAACCCATACTTATTGTTGTTTATTTTTACTTTTTGAGTTTTTGTTTAGAATATTTTACATATATTTATATTTGTGTTTTCATAGAGTCTGTGTATTTAAGAAAACAATTTTAAAATATTTTTATTTACCTAATTTTATGGAAGAATTGAGAATTTTTTATTAAAATAAAAAATGCGAACTTTTGGAACTGGCACATGATGTGCTAAATTTCATAGAGCTGGCACAAGATACGCCGTGATGACGAAAATGACTTTAAACATTACAAAAGGCAATTTTTTACAGGTTCTTCAATTTAAAACTCCCAAAAACTGATTACAAAGTACATTTTAGGGGGAAAATGAGAGGAGAGTAATTAGATTTTAATTCTAATGATGTCCCACTCTAAAAATTTCGCTAGATTTTGGATTTTCAACCAGAGAAAGCTCATCAGTTAAGATGCGCAGAAGTTGCGTGATTGTGTTCTAGTGAAGAAGAGGATAATCAAAGAAAGGGGGTTTGTGAATTGAGGATTCAATGCACTGAATACTCGAGTTGAAGAGATTATTGTGCAGAGATGTTGGTAAGTGCTTTCTTACATTATTGTTGTCGTAGTTGTCTCTGTGGTGAAAGAGTTTTATGTAAATCTATATGAAATCAACCAAGGAATTGTCTATGTGTGAGGCAGGTTTGTGCAATTCACTCCTTCAAGAATAAATGAGATGTTTATGATTGAAAATGTGCCTATCTGTCATTATGTGAATTTTACCCCTACGAGAGATAATATGAATGAAATCTATCGATACCTTACAGATGAAGATGCGAATTGGGAGGCCGGAGATGATGAGAATGTAAGTTTTTCATCATCATTGTTAAATCCTATTTCTAAGGCATGACACTTCTTTATTGCATCAAAATTACTGCCTACTATGAAAATCAGTAAGGTAACTAAGGAGAGTGCTATTGTAAATTAGTGTATTCAAACCAAAATACCTATTGATATTAGACCAATCATTGTGAAACTAGTTTTGGGTTTGATTGTGAATGAGTTTACAACCAGACTTGGACATCCATCTACTATTTTCCTACGACGCAGTCAATCGCAAGTACCTTACAAGGGTTGAGAAAAAGTGCTTCTTCTTTAAAAGCTGATGGATCAGGGATTCCAGAATTCATCACCTATTCAGTCTTACTTCAGTTCTAATGCATTGTTAAAAAGAGCCAAGAAGTTAGAAAGAGAGTTGCAAAATCTTATGCATGTAATGGGGAATATGTCTGAAATGTTGGATCACTTGGATTGGAGACTTAAAGAGCATTTTGAGCATACTGGTTGTAGTGAAGATGGCTTGGTACGTATGTTCAAGAAACATGCTTAGATTGGGGAGGATTCGACTGATGAGTTTCCTTATTGACCCTTTTACAACTTTTATGTTCACTACCAATATATGGGAGATATCCAAGAGGACGAGAGTGAAGAAGATGTTTGAACTTAATTTTTTCTCAGAACATTTTATTTAGTACTGCTTGTTTTAGTTGTTTGATGTGTTGGATTGTATTTACTTTTATTGTTGAACTATATTGATGTTTGTGTTTGGAATTTTGATGTTTAGATTTTAGTGTTAGAATTTTTTGGTTTTCTTTAAACACTGAATTAGATGTTTGTTGGCTTGCTAAATGTTAGTCTGTAATAATGCATATTTTATATATATAAGTGAATTTTGTGTTGTTTGAGAAAGATGGATGTTAGAGAAATGTTTAATTATGCTTATAAGGTTTCATTTAAGTTAACTAGATGTAGATGTAAAACAGTACGGAGCAAATTTTTTAAAAAAATGAAATTTGAAAAAATTAAGGCATTGGTGCATGTTGCGCCAGATTGGCTCATGATGTGCCGAATGACAAAGAGTTGGAGCATGATGTGCCAGATTGGCACATGATGCGCCAAAATTCTGAAAAACACCAGATTTCTTAAAAAACCTTAAAATCAAATAGCAAACTCCATTTTTACTGCTTGGGTCATCTTCTATCTCTAAACCTTGACTTAGGGCTTCACATTGGGTGCGATTTAGAAGATTTGAAAGGTTAAAAATCATAGATTTCATCTTCTCTTAGTAAGAGCTTCACTTTAACTTAAAAATTTTTTTATTTTTACCATGGATTTTTCCTACATTATAGAAATATGAAAATTGAAATTTTTGATAAAAAAAACTTGAAGAAAACTCATGGTGAAATGTTTCTTAACAAATAATCTTACTTGGGGAGTTAGATTTTTTATTTAATAATTTATTTAGAATTTATTTGAATTTTGGTAGAATTTTAAATGGCTCCATAAGTGAAGAGAGGAAGGACAGATGATTTTAATGTAAGAATATTTTTTAATTTGAAGGCCCAACACAGTTATAACACTCAAATCAAATCGAGAAGATTGATCCAGGAACATGTATTTGCTAACCTGGGCGGCGAGATCGAGTGGTTGATTCTTGCCAGAAATTGGGAATGCTATTTCTACTTCACTGTAGTAGCAATAGTGCCAATGATTTGGGAGTCTTATGCCAACTTAACATTTACTGATGATAATTACATTTTTATGAGAGGTAAGCAAATTGAATTTACTGCAGAAAAGGTCAATGCTTTTTATGGGTCGAGGAAGGTATTTTAAGATGAATATATTACATTCATGATGACTGATTCATCACTGGATGAAGTGATTTCCTTCCTGACAGATGGAATAAGATAATAAAGGATTAAAAATAATAAGATAGTTAACTTCTCCGCTTCCATGTTGGCTAGTCAGTCAAAGGTATGACACCACTTCATTTCTGCTAGATTAGTACCAACAAATCATCTTAACGACGTTAAGATGTAACGAATGATAGAGCTGTATTGAACTATTGCATTCAGGACATGAAAGTAATAAATGTTGGTGCTCTTATAGTTCATTATGCACGGAGCATAGCTAAGAGCTCTAGAGCTAGTGGTTTGGGTTACCCTACCTGATTTTCACTCTTTGTGAGCAATCAGAAGTAGAATCCCATAGAAATAAAGAAAGAATATAGCCACAAAATTTTATTGGGAGGCATATGATTCAGAGAGTTGAATCATTTGTTGAATCTAGGGTTAGAGGAAGCGATAGACCCTCTACATCAGTTGCAAGGGCATCTACATCTCGCTCTGCATCATTAGAAAACATTATGGACCAACTCATGATTCAACAATTGGATAGAGTAAATATTTAGAATTAGATTGGAGAGATTGAAGCAAGAAATGCCTATAATGATGTGTATCAACAGAGGAAAGTTCAACATGATATTACTTTTAAGGAAGAGGTATCTCAGGGGTGAATACAATGTGGAATTTCCTACTTATCCCAGCTTTACTCCATAAGCTCCTATTCATAATGAAGAAGAAGAAGAATAGGAAGAAGAAGAAGTTGATGATGATGAGAAAGATGATGAAGTTTGATATTTTCTAGAGTTAATTTATTTGTTTGTATGTTGTACGGATTTTATTTGGTTGGTTTTTGAAACCGTAGTAGTAAAAACTTTTACTTTTGTGTTGTGGACTTAAAATTATAATATTAACATTAGACTTTTACTTTTTCTGCATTTTTAGTATTTTCAGTTTTGTTTTTAGTTTTAAATCTCAACAAATTCTATAGAATATTTTATGTTCATTTAATGCTTTAAAGCCTGTATGTATTTTTAAAGTTAGTGCTTGCAGTATACCAAAGCCCAGTTTCATAGACAGAAATCCTCTATAGGTTAGTTTTTATTTTCATGCATTTACTGTTTTCTTTCACCAAATGAATTTTGTACTAAAATATTTTTAAAATGCTTAAGAACTTAAGTTTGGCGTGAAGAAAAATTTCTTTTTCTTTTCTTAAAAAGAGAGGAAGTAAACTGAATTTTATTTGTCCTTAAGTAACAATATTTTTAAAATTAATTTAACAGGACTTGGGATATTATGATTAAACTTTAAATGACTATACTTAAGTTTATAAATATTATGGTAAATTTAGGTAAAAGTTTTTAATAATGAACGTCAATTCCAATGTTAGATATTTGATGATAAGATAAGACTAAGTTTTTCTATTTAAAGTAAAGAAAATTATATTTTTAAAGTATTAAGAATTTTAGAGATTCATGTAAGAAGAAAATAATGAAACCTTATGGAAATCATAAACTAATATGAATTTATAAAGTGAAGAAATGTAAGGAGTTTATAACTTTGAGAAGAGGATAGTGAAGTCCAAAACTATTAAAGGCTGTCCAAATATAGTAATCCTCACTTGAAAAAGAAAAATAAAAAGAAAAGAATGGATTGAAAAGATCCTAAAAGAAAAAAAAAAGAGAAAAAGAAAAATAAGTGAGGAGAAGCTTAAGGGAATGCCTAATAAAAAATTGGCTTCACTTGAATCAACTTAAGGAAAAGCTTCATTACATTTTCTAAACTTATATTGGATTATTAGTAGAATTAATAGCAAAGTTTTCCTAAACTTTTTTTTTCATATGAATATTCTAGATGTGGTTGATATGATAAATTGCAATTCTTCTTGAAATAAATGGAGATTAAGAAATCTTAAAATTGGCTACTAAGTACTCTTAGACTTAGAATTTGAATATATGTTATTAAAGCTTTTTCTTAAATTTTATTATTTTATTTATTGAACTAAAGTATGGAAGTTATAAGTTAGTCATTATCCTAAGTCATATGCTTTTTTGTAGTAAAAGTGTCACTTGAGGACAATTAACATTTAATTTTTGGGGATTTTGATACACCAAAATGATATGTTGATATAAGTATATATTTTATGCTTATTTTTGATGATATTGCACTATAAAGAAGGGTATTTTAATCTTTTTATTGTAGGTATATAAATTTTAGGTATTTGGAGCAAAAGTAGCCAAAAGGACGAAATTTTGAGCCAAAATAACAAAGTTTCAAATTTTGGTGCATGATGCGCCAAATTGACGCTAGATGCACCAATGCTCAGAACAACGTGGTTTTTAGCAAACTAGTGCATGATGCACTAGATTGTCACCAGATGCGCCATTTGGCAGTGAGTTGGCGCATGATGCACCAGATTTGGCGCAAGATGCCCCAGGGATGGCTCTTTGTAGATTAATATAGTTCGAGACAAATTTAGCGTGAACTTTCAAAGGGAAACTTGTTCTAAACACCCCTTAGAGTAATACAATGCATCTAAACACTTTGGAAGGTCATTTTATGAAGGGACATGTCTCTTGGATTAATATACATGCTACTTGAATTCAAAAGAGTTGACTTCTAAACAGAATTTTGGAGGGAACTTTTGAATTCTTTTTAGAGGGAGGCAGCCTTTCATAAAAGAGAGGGAAGTCTTGGGATTGAAAGAGGAGTTTGAGAGGGGACAAGTAGTGGTGTGTGGGATGAAGGAGAGTTAGAGAGAGAGAGAGAAAGTCAAGGGTTTGGTGATTTTCTTCAAGGATTGTAAGAGGAGATTGAGGGTGAGAGATTTCTTCTTCATTAATCTTCTAAGAGACACTTGAGAGTGCTTGTAAAGAGATAAGGTTATGATTTCTACAACATGGGGAGAATCACATTTTATTTCATGGGAGAGTATTTTATCCAAGGAATTGGGTGCAAATAAATATGGAAATATACTTTGTTGGATGCAGAATTGGAGATTTTAAGGTGACAAATTAAAATCATCAATTTGGTTTAGCTGATTGGAAGCTGATGCGAGATTGTTAGCCCTCAGGGGAGGGAATAGTGGGAACTCTGGAGTGGCGCCCAGTATCCTCCTACCCTAACCACAGAATTAGGGACCAAACTCAGGATTAGTCAATGTTCTTTATACACTTGGAAGACGGTAACAAATATGATTTTTCCTATTTGACACAAAAAATTTTTAATATATGATTTCAAATGATTTTAATTTCTTCACACACCATATACTCATTATAAATGGGAAGGATGCTCTCTTAAATTTGAATTTTTTGTCACAACATCTTAGGTTTAATTTCCATAATTTTACTTTTGAAAGTTTAGCATTTTTTTAGTTAACTTTGTCTTTCAACTTCATTTTACTTAGCATTTATCTGTCACTTAATATTCAACTTCACACTTTAATTTTTTATTTTTAAAATAGTACTTTACATTATAATTTTACAAACTTATTTACAAACATTTCCAACTTCCCTATGGGATCGATATGTAAGACTCCATTAGATAGCGATACGTATACTTGCGTTATTTTTAAATGGGATTTAGTAGTTTAAAGATTTTTAAAAATAAAACCATTTTAACTAAAGTTATTTTGTTGGGATTAATTTGCATAATTACGATTTTATCTGCCGTGTGTATTTTGTAATATTAAAAAATATTTGTAGAATTAATATATTAAATCCACCCGCATCACCTACCTACATTGGACTTAAACCATTTTAAACTTTAGGTTCTACCTACATTGAACCTAAATCCTCTTAAGTCCTAACTACATAGGACTTAAACCATTTCAAACTTTAGGTTCTCCCTACATTGAACCTAAAACATCTTAACTTTTAACTACACTTATATCATTTCCAATCTTTAGGTTCTACCTACATTGGACCCAAAACATCTTAAGTCCTATCCACATTGGACTTAAACAATTTCAAACTTAAGGTTCTACCTACATTGAACCTAAATTATCTTCATAACTTAAGACCTATCCAAATTGAATGACATCAATCTTTAAGTTTCATCAACAGTAAACCTAAATCTTAGGTATCAATTAAACTCCTTTAGGTCTAATCTACATCGAACCTAAAACAAATGACATCATAAAAATTCACCTCTCCAACATAAATGACATAAAATTCACCTTAAAAGACAATAAAAACTTAAATTGAACTCTAATGAGCAAAGATAGTTGAGCAGAACTTGAAGATCAGTGTTCAAATTTATTAAGATTTTTTGGACGACGCAATCTGTGGTTCCTGACAAGAATCTTCTGGTCCTGGTTTAAAAACCTTTCTAACTAAGTAAATCTAAATATTTTTATGGCCCCAGGATAACAGAGCCATAGACATCTTGATCAAGTCATTTAAACTTTATTCAACCAATTAAATAACCAACCAAATAAATAACCAACTAAAACAAATAAATCTGTAAATATGATTTTATGCTAATAGTGTTCTATTTTGCAGGTTTATTTAAGACATGAAAACAAAAATTTCACTGTAGATTTCCTTTGCGAGTTATAAGGTGTGCTAACTCTGTTTTGTAGGATGACATTTAGATGTGGAATTTCAAGACAACAAAACCAAAATAAAACTAAACGACATGACATGACATGAAAAAAACAAACTGACATGATAAAAACAAACATAAAAAAAGACAACATGACATGCCAAAACCAAACAAAATGCCGAAACAAAACAAAATGACATGGCATAATCTGAACAAAACAAAACAAGACCTTTAGGGTAGAATCAGATTCTTAGAAATCTAATACCTTAAGAATACAACATTTGTTGTTTCTTTCCTTGACCTTAAAATTTCTTAGGAGAACAAGTGTTGAAGAGAATCAAGAGTTTTCTTAGACAGTTTTAACTGTCTAAGATATATTAACTATAGGAGCTTACTTCTATAGGAGAATTTAGAACTCAGACTAGGCGATACACCTAAAATTTCTAATTATTTTTTTTCTTTTAGTTTTCCTTATATGATAAACCATTTTTCTATAATGTCTACCAGAATGAAAAATACTTTCAACATTTCTTTTCTCATGTTCTCTATTTTTAGCTCTTTTCCTTCCGTCTCCTAGTTTCTTAAAATCATGAAATCCTTGACATGATTCAATAGAATAATTTAATTGGAGATTAATGTAATAAAAATGGAGAAACAGAGTGGTGAATCCTTCCAATTAAAAGACATATCTCATGACAAGACGAGAATTGGTGGCGACTGTGAATGACGAGTTTTCCCTTTATTATTGGATGTAAGTCCTTCCTGACATAGAATTACTGCTTTCTTCTAACTTTGAGATAGGATATAAGTTGCATAACATTCCTTATCAAAACTAATAAACTGAAAATTTTATTGGGATATCTAGATCGTTTCGGTCAACGCCAATATGTGAGACATACTTATTCAGTATTCCTCATATATTGGGGGCCCATTTTTTTATCTCACTTTTGTGAGGACACATTACCAGTGACATCCATAATTCATATTGGAGAGAAATATACTACAGCTAATTTCTTGAATATATCTCCAAAACCCTTTATCGATAACGTAACCTTAACATTTAAGGGTTAAACCTCAATATACCCTTTTGAGCCCAAATTATGGAGACATCCCAGAAGGATTATACAAACTCTAAATTTGGGAACCCTTGGCCTAAATGATCAAACTTGGTAAAAATAGTCAATCCATGACTTAATGGCTTTCACATGGACCACATTGGTTAACCCAAATACCCAATTGATCAAACCTTGGTCAAAATGATCAATTTTGAGTCCATTGGTCACCACATTGATCACTTGGTCAACTCAAGTCAAACTTGATTAAATGGCCAAATTAA
This sequence comes from Phalaenopsis equestris, assembly GCF_001263595.1. Taxonomy (NCBI): domain Eukaryota; kingdom Viridiplantae; phylum Streptophyta; class Magnoliopsida; order Asparagales; family Orchidaceae; genus Phalaenopsis; species Phalaenopsis equestris. The sequence goes on along the minus strand of NW_018239991.1, from coordinate 19,665 downwards.
GAACATATGATCTCCATACAGCCAATCATAGACCCTATGGTTAACCCAATTTCCAAAGACATCACCTTAGAAATAGTTTGACCATCATGGTCAACCATGGTCAATTTTGGCCAACATGACCAAACCAAGCCATAATACCCAACTCAATGGATCCCGTGACAATTAATTAATCATTTAATTAATTAAAAAGAATGAAGTTCAAGTTAATTAGACATAGGGTTTAAATAAAAATTTTTGGGTTAAACCCATGGCAAGACAAACTCTATGGCTATATCAAAACCTATAATTCACATTTACAACCCTAAAAATAATCCAAGACCTATTGGTATTGGGTCATACACAACCCGGTTAAACCCATGGCAAGACAAATTCCATGGCTATATCAAAACCTATAATTCACATTTAAAACCCTAAAAATAATCCAAGACCTATTTGTATTGGGTCATACACAACCCATTTGACTTCAACATGGCTTGGCTAACCCCATGACAAACCCATTACCCACCATGGTAAGCAAGGTTAAAACTAATCATGACACCATCTTGAATGGATCAAAAAGGTGTCACTCTTTTATTTTGTACTTAAAGAATGACGTGGGTGAGTCACCAATCATCTCTCCTCTGATCCCATTGAAGAGAAGCTTATCCAAATAATTTTTTCCATCATGATTGACCTCATCATGACATTTCATGGAAAGTGAGGAAGGAGAGGGATTATGTATCATTCTCTTTAGACTTCATTAAATCATTGATAAAACTCATATGGGGAAGGTGAATTTAGCTTATCTTGAAGTCCCTATCCACCTCATGAGCTAGCCAATGGGGGGTAGCCAAAATATGAGCTCAAATTTTAACCTAGATGAAGGCCTCTATGGATAATTCCATGGAAAGCTTTATCCATGATAATGATCATCCTGAAAACTTATCCACAGTCAAGATACCATCTCCCTTGCCTTCCCTGAAAGAAATTAGGCTATGTAGACACAATGGATGGCTAAAAATGGAACAAGCTGTGAGGGCAAGAAGGAGAGAGGACACATATACACTGCTCAATTCCTCAGACATCCTAGAGAGAAAATTTTGCCAATAGCCTAAGGAGTTGAACCACTATGATTTCAGCCTCTGGCTTCCACTCATCTCATCCAATTTCACTCCCTAAAATCAGAAAAAAATTTTGGATTTAAAATAAAACTATCCAAAACCTCAAACTAATCACTCCAAATCCAACCTTGAGATCTAAGGAAAAGATTCCAATCAAAAGTAGCCCTTCGCATAGGCTCTACCCCAGTTTTGAGTGAAATTATGATTACCATTTCATTGAGCTTATATACAGACATGAATTCAAATCAAAGTAAACCAAGGATAGGCTTTCTGAACTCAAGACAAAGCACTAGGACCAATCAGATTGAAGCTTCATTGACTGCGACCAAGGTATGGGAGCTAACCCTAAAAAACGGCTCAATTTTCACACTATATGAAGTAAATCCTTGATTCATGACAAATTATCTGTATGGATGTTCTATTCTATAAAAGATGATCATCTGGGAAAAAAAATAATTAGGTTTTTTTGAAGATCCATAGAGATATTAAGTCGAATAAATGGACGACCCTCGATTCATCTCCCTTTGGGTCGATGAACCGCCATCCATTTCCGCATATTGGAGATGAACAACAGGGATGGGGACGAGTTGTGAAATCGTCCATCTAAAAAATTTAAACTGTAGGCCACGTGGTCCTCCATGTGTAAGACTCCCCCCAATTATGTTGCACTGCGTCTGATTTTGGAGCATCTGAGGTCTATGTCAGTGCCACGTGTAATTTCCTTTGAGTAGGAAATTCAATAAATACACAAAATACCCAAAACTTCAAAATATTATTTCTTTTCACAGAAAAATCACAAAAAAAACCCTTGAACTCAGGACAATAAAGAGAATTTTTTGGATAGAAAATCAGAATTTATTTAATTAAATTTAATTTTAATTAATTAATTACTCTCTGTGGTAATTTAATTATTTAAAATTATTTATAATTTCAAAAGTTTTAAAAATTTTAGGGAATTATCTTTAAGCCCTTATGAAGTTTCCCTGATTTTTCTAATGCTAGAAAAACTCCCTAAGACTCAATTTCCTAATTTCTATCAAACTTTGTGATTATTTTCAAAAATAATTATAAAAATTGAAGAAATTGAAAATTAAAATTAGAAATGGTTAGAAAACTTAGAGTGATAATTTTAAACTCTAAAATGAAAAATTTTTAACCACTTACAAATTTAAAAATGACATTTAATCTTTAAAGTCAAAATTGTAAAACTAAAAATTACATATTTAACCCTAGATTTCGTTAGGGTTGGACATTAGCCTTTAGTGACATATAGAGTAGATCCAACCCCGATCTATAGACTTGAATGACATGGGTCTAACCATCTCCTCAAGATCATTGAGTCTAATTACATATACTCAAAATGACAAAACATTCAAGTCTAGTCAACCTAGACTTAATCTAAATTAGGGATAAAGCAAACAAAGACACTTAGGTTCCATCTAGGTGCATTTAAACATGTTAAATCCTAATTCGGTCTAAACCACATTTAGAACTAATTAAACCCTAGTTAAACCTTAACTACATTAGACCCTAATTGGGTATAAACCACATTTAAACGTAGTTAAACCCTAGTTAAACTTAACTACATTAGGTTTAACTAAGCAAACACTAATTAGGTATAAACTACATTTAGACCTGATTAAACCCTAGTTAAAACATAATTACGTTAGGTTTAACTCAATAAACCATAATTAGGTTTTAACCACATTTAGACCTAATTAAACCCTAGTTAAATCTTAACTAAATTAGGTTTAACTCTACAAACCCTAATTGGTCTAAAAAACATTTAGACCTAATTAAACCTAGTTAAACCTTAACTACATTAGGTTTAACTCAACAAACCCTAAATGGGTCTAAACCACATTTAGACCTAATTAAACCTAGTTAAACCTTAACTACATTAGGTTTAACTTAACAATTTCTAATTGCTTTAAACCATTCTTAGACCTAATTAAACCAAGTTAAACCTTAAATAAATAAGATTTAACTCCATAAACCCTAATAAGGTTTAATTCACCTTTAAACCTAATTAAACCTAATTAAACCTTAACTACATTAGTTTTAACTCATAAACCCTAATTAGGTTTTAATTAATTACAGAGCTAATTAAACCTAATTAAACCTTAACTACATTAGTTTTAACTCATAAACCCTAATTAGGTTTTAATTAATTACAGAGCTAATTAAACCTAATTAAACCTTAAGTACGTTAGGTTTAAGCCACCTTTATGCCTAATTAAACCCCTGTTAAGCCTTAATCATATTAGGCTCAACACCAACACCATCAACTCTAATTAGGTCTAACCCCTAATTAGACCTACTTAACCTATCTAAACCTTACTTATATTAGGTTTAAAAAACCTTAAACCCTAATTTCACTTAACCCTAATTAAGCTTAATTAATCAATTAAACATTACCTAAATTAGGTTTAATTAATCTTAAATCAAAATTAGACTTAACCCTAACGACTTAACCCTAACTAAGTGTAATTAATCAATTAAACCTTACCAAAATTAGGTTTAATTAACTTTATACCCTAATTAAACTCAACCCTAACTAAGTCTAATTAATAAATTAAATCTTATCGAAATTAGTTTTAATTAATCCTAAAACCTAATTAGACTTAACCCTAACAAATTCTAATTAAACAAATAAACCTTACCTAAATTAGGTCTAATTACTCTTAAACCCTAATTAGACTTAACTCTAATTAGGTCTAATTAATCACTTAAACCTTACCTAAATTAGGTTTAATTACTCTTAAACCCTAATTAGACTTAACTCTAATTAGGTCTAATTAATCAATTAAACCTTACCTAAATTAGGTTTAATTAATCTTAAAACTTAATTAAACTTAACCCTAACTAAGTCTAATTAATGAATTAAACCTTATCTACATAAGGTTTAATTAACCTTAAATTCAAATTATACTTAACCTTAATTAAGTCTAATTAATTAATTAAACCTTATATCAATTAGGTTTAATTAATCCTAAACCCTAATTAAACTTATCCTTAATAAAGTCTAATAAATCAATTAAACCTTACCTAAATTAGTTTTATTTACCCTTAAAACCTATTTATACCCTTAAACCCAAATTAGACTTCACCCTAAGTCTAATTAATCAATTAAACCTTACCTAAATAAGGTTTAATTAATCTTAAGCCCTAATTAGAATTAACTCTAATTAAGTCTAATTAATCAATTTAACCTTACTTTATTTAGGTTTAATTAATCTTAAACCTCAATTATACATTAGGTTCAATATATATTGAACCTAAATAAAACCCTTAACTTAGGTTCAACTCAAATTGAACCTAAGTGCACGACAACTTTTAGGTTCAACCCAACTTGAACCAAACTCAACTTCAAACTTAGGTTAAACCCAACTTGAACCCAAGTTAACCAAACCTTAGGTTCAACATATTTTAAACCTAAATTAAACCTTTAAATTAGGTTCAACTCAAATTGAACATAAGTCAACATTAACTTTAGGTTCAACACAAACTGAATCTAATTCAACATCAAACTTACATTTAACCCAACTTGAACCCAAGTTAACCAAACCTCAGGTTCAACCTAATTTCAACCTAAATCAATACAAACCCTCAAGTTCAACCCAACTTGAACTTAAGATAACACAAATCCTTAGGTTCAATCCAACTTGAATCTAAGTAAACTCAAACTTCTTATATTCAACCCAACTTGAACCAGACACAACTTAAACACTTAGGTTTAACCCAGCTTGGACTTAAGTTAACACAAACCTCCAGGTTCAAACCAACTTGAACCTAACTCAAATCAAACCCCAAGGTTCAACCCAACCTAATTTAACTCAAACTTGATCCAACTTAAACTCTTTGGTTCAACTCAACTTAACCTAAATCTTGGATTTTAAGTTTCACCTACATTGACCCTAAAACATTTTAAGTCCTACGTACATTCAACATAAACCATTTTAATCCCTAGGTTCTACCTATATCGAACTTAAATCATTTTATGTATTACCTACAATGGACTTATACCATTTTAAATCTACCTACAATGAACCTAAAAAAAATTAAGTCCTAAAGTCCTACCTACATTGGACTCATTGGACTTAAAACATTTTAAACCCTTAAGTTCTACCTACATTGAACCTAAAACATTTTAAGTCCTACCTATATTGGATTTAAACCATTTTAATCCTTAGGTTCTACCTATATTAAACCTAAATCATTTTAATTCCTACCTACATTGGACTTAAACCATTTTAAAACATTAGGTTCTACCTACATTGAAACTAAATCATCTTAAGTCCTAACTACATTGTACTTAAACCATTTCAACCTTTAGATTCTACCTACAATGAACCTATAACGTTTCAAGTCCTTCATACATTGAACTTAAACCATTTCAAACTTTATGTTCTTCATACATTGAAACTAAATCATCTTAAGCCCTAACTACATTAGACTTAAACAATTTCAAACTTTAGGTTCTACCTACATTGAACCTAAAGATCTTAAGGCCTAATTAGGATTGGACTTAAAACATTTCCAATCTTTAGGTTCTACCTACATTGAACCTAATGCATCCTAAGTCTTATCAACATTGGACTTAAACCATTTCAAACTTTAGGTTTTACCTACATTGAACCAAAATCATCTTCATAACTTAAGATCTATCAAAATTGAATGACAACAACCTTCAAGCTTCACCAACATTAAACCTAAATCTTCGGTATCAATTAAACTCTTCAGGTCTAATTGACATCAGACCTAAAACAAATGACATCATAAAGTTCCAACTCACAGAAATAAATGACATAAAATTCACCTTAAAAAATATTGAAAACTTAAATTAAACTCTAATGAACAAAGATCATGAAGCACAACTTGAACATATGTATTCAGATTTTTGAAGATTTCATGGATGACACAATCTCTGGTTGTTGACCAGAATTTTTCGGTCAGAGTTTAAACACCTTTTGGACTAAGTAAATCTGAATTTTATTATGGCCTCGGGACGACAGAGCCATAGACATCTTGACCGGGTCGTTTAAAATTTATTCAACAAATTAAATAACAAACTAAAACTTATAAATCTAAAAACATGATTTTATGCTAATTATGTTCTATTTTGCAGGTTTATTGGAGACATGAAAATAACAAATTTTGCTTTAGATTTTCTTTACATGTTATAGGGTGTGCTAACTCTTATTTGCAGAACAACATTCAGAAGCTAATTTCAAGACAACAAAACTAAAAAAAAAAAAACTAAACGACATGACATGACATGAACAAAACAAAATGACATGACAAAAAAAAAACAGAATAAAAATAAAAAAAAAGACAAAACAAAAACTACATGACATGAAAAAACCAAACAAAATGACAAAACTAAACAAAGCAAAAAAAATGACATAACATAACATGAACGAAACAAAACAATCAAAATAAAACAAAACCTTTAGGCTAGAATCAGATTCTTAGAAATCTATTACCCTAGGAATAAAACATTTGATGTTTCTTTTCTTAAACTTGACATTATTTAAGAGGAGTGTTGACAAGAATCAAGAGTTTTCTTAGACATTTTTAACTGTCAAAGTTATAATTATCTATAAGAGCTTGCTCCTATAGGAGAACTAATAACTCATAATAGATGATACACCTAAAATCTCTGGTTATTTATTTTTCATGTGGTTTTCCTTATATGAGAAACCATTTTTCAATAATGATTACCACAATGAAAAACCCTTTCGACATTTCCTTCTCATGTTCTATATTTTAGCCCTTTTCGTTCCTTCACCTAGTTTCTTAAGATATTGAAATCCTTGACATGATTCAAGAGAATAAGTTAACTAGAGATTAGGGCAATAAAAATAAATAAAAAGTGTGGCCACTCGTTTAAATCAAAAGATATGCATCATGACATGACGAGAAATGGTGGGGACTATGAATGATGAGTTCCAGGCGGTGACAGTTTGTCGCATGTTGCATATTGCACTTACACTTGTGCCTCGATTGACCATCCCTAACTAATAGACATCACTTGTGCCTTGACTGTCCACCTTGACCCAATTGGCACAACACTTTGTTCGACTAGATGCCCTGACTCGGTCGATCAATCACTTGCATTGTTTCATGTTTCATGTGTGTATGTGCATGCTTACTTGTTTGCATGTTGCATGCTTTCTTGTATGTGTTTTCTTGTGTGACCATAGTCATCTATATGAGCTGAACATTTCCTTGGGTCACTCCCTTACTGGTATACCTTCTTCAAGCCACTACCGCTACGTCATGCCCATCCTTTGGATCACAACCTCACCGACATGACACGCCCATCCCTTTGGGTTATTGTCACCTCAACATGCCTCCTTTAGGCCACTGCAATTACAATATGCTTGTCCATTATGGGTCATTTCCTCATCCACATACCCTTTTTGGACCGCTGTCATCATGGCATGCCCATCCCTATGGGTCACTGCCTCACCGACATACTCACTTCTGAACATTGTCATCATGACATGCCCATCTATTCCTGAGTCACTGCCTTCATGTTATACTTTTTTATCAACACTTTTGTGATTTGACTTCTTGCATTTTCATTTGCATGCTTGATGAGCCAGACTCATTATGAGAATGACTCCCATGTGGGTCGCGATGCGTTAACGAGTATTGTTTGTCAGGTAAATCCCAAGGAGCAATGTGAGTTAACTCATCGGGAATGAAATGAGTATGAATGTGTTAAGGATCAAAGGAATCTAACTCATGTAACCCTTACATGTTATGGGTCCACATTTAATTGTCCATATTTTAAAATATAAAAAAAATATATTTTTTTGATTTATTAAGCTCACTATAATTTAAAATATGCACGTAGCAAACTAGGTCATATTTAAGGCAAATTCTTTTAAAACCCATTTTGGGTGACACCCTTTAAATCCCTTGGATCTTTAAGACAAGGCCAGTGCGGTGACTCCGTCGAAGTCATAGTACACCCGGAGACATACCCTACATTTAGAAGCTGGTTACGATTATCGTTAGAAGGTGTGATAGACTAGATTTTAGGATGCTAGGTAGTCTTTTTGATTCCTTTAGCTATTGTTTCGTGATTGTTTTATTTGTTCTTGCACTAGCCACACATCATTTTTATACTCTTTTTGGTGTGCTTAGATGCTTGTTGTGCATGATATTATAGTAGTGCAATTTTTTGTAGGGTGTCATGTCTATATGTACACACACAAAGATGTTAATGAGGGAGCATGTGATGCTTTTTTACCCTTTTACTTGAAGGTGGTATTCTGCTCCCCAATTATAAGGTATGGCTCATTATACATTGCATAATCTACCCATTAACATTTGTTTTTATGCATGATTGAGTCTTTTCTTTTCCTATATATTTTTAGAAACTAGAAGAGTCTTGTAGTAGAAATACGATACAGACATGAGTTTTGAGGAGCTTGGCATGAAAATTATGTGGAGGGGACAAGGAGAAGATGCTCGTGCACCGTATCTTAAATCTGCATTTTACATTGTTGTATTGAATTAGGATAGGACATGTTTATGCAGAGTCTGACCACCTTTTTCTTTTCCAGGATATGTTGTTGACCCATCGATACTGGACCTTTATTATTTTATTTGGCTTTTTGTTATTCATTATTGCATGACTACATGGTTGGATATTTTCTTGTTTAGTTTTTTGGTTTGTCTGGGAATCACAATGCAATATAGGATTATTAGGACTTAAAATCCTAAATTCTTATACATAAAATTCCTCGTAAAATATTCAAGTTAAATAAATTTTTAGGATTAAAAATATTCAGAATTTTAAAAAACTACACTTTTACTTTCTTACATGGCCTTCATACCAGCTTTTAAACAGGCTGCATTGCATGGCTATAACCCCAAGTCATATTAATAGAGCCTCCACAATATTTAAGGACTGCTTTAGAAAATTGCATTCATATTGCATGTCCCAAGGAGAAGTTTACGTGCTACTTTAACCCAACTGGCCAAACATACCTTTTTCTATAAAGGTGGTTGTCTGGTGTGCCTAGGGTGTTAGAAGGCTTCCCAAACCAGAAAGGTTTTAAGACCTTTTCTTTGGAGCATTTTCAATTTAGTAGGTGAACCACCCCTTCATTTCTTTCCCAATGCATCTTCGCCACTTTGGCAGGTGTGAGCTCACCTCTTAGAGCTCCAGCTGTAGTCATAGGATAGAGTTTCCTTTCTTTGACCTTAGAGATATCAAAGTTTCTTGTGGACGACACAATTTATAGATTGCTGACTGGGGATCTCAGGACGTGTTGGGTTCACTACCTTCACAAATTGGTACACTTAGGGTCCTAATAGTTGTGTATGGCGGGTCTGTGGTACCTTGACCCATTTACCTCTACCTTCTGGGATTACTCTACTTTCCTTTTGTTGAGCTAATTTGAGCTATATCTATCCTTTAATTCATTGATATGATTTTGATGGCTTGATGCTGATGAGGTGTCACCCTTTTGGTATACGACAATTTGTCCTCTGCCCATATGGTCCAAAATTTCTTTGACGTGTTGGGATATCCCCAGGAAGATGATTTTGGTTATTTTGTGTGCTACGTATGTCAATGAGCTGGTACCCATTCAGACATGAGAGATTCACTCTCAACCCAATGGCTTAACGAGAGATTTGAGAATTAGAGCTTTCCCACATGGAATAACCCTCCTTTGATGATCCATTACCCTAGGTTCAAGATAACACAAAGTGAATTCCCTTTTATCGAGAGTATTCTTGGGCAATCCCCAAGATGTAATTAACGAGTAGGAATATGTTCCTCTGGGAGTTCTATTGACCCCATAACTAGTACGTACACCTGATTCTCTGGTTATGCACAGTCTAAGTTAATACTTCATTCACGGATATTGGTATAAGGTGCCTCCCCTCGATCTTGTTTGGGTTGTCATACTTAACCTATCCTTACGAGATTTATCACACCTAGGCTCTCCATTTTTTACTTTTTCTTTTATTTATCACTTTGTCGTATGTCTCCTTTTCTTCTGTTCCTCTCCTCTTTGAATCACTTATATGATTTGAAAGGGAGATTTATTTGAATAAGGGAAGTATACAACAATCAAAAAGCTGGAGACTCTTTTTAAAATGAAAAAAAGAAAAATGAATGAAAATAGAATGGAAACTCTACTGGGGATGAGTCTCTCTTTCCACATTTAGTAAGAGTATCACTAACGTCTCCTATCTCTAAACCTTGACTTGCAGCTTCACATTGGACGTGATTGAGAAGATTTTAAAGGTTAAAAATCATAGATTTCATCTTCTCTTAGTAAGAGCTTCACTTTAACTTAAAAATCTTTTATTTTGACCACAAATTTTTTGTACATTATAGAAATATGAAAATTGGGATTTTTGATAAAAAAAACTTGAAGAAAACTCATGGTGAATGGTGAAAAAAGTTTCTTAACAAATAATCTTACTTGGGGAGTTAGATTTTTGATTTTGTAATTTATTTGGAATTTATTTGAATTTTGGTTGAATTTTAAATGGCTCCATAAGTGAAGAGAGGAAGGGCAAATGCTTTTGATGGAAGAAGATTTTTTAATTTGAAGGCCCAACAAAGTTATTACACTCAAATCAAATCAAGATGATTGATCCATGAACGGGCATTTGCTAACTCGGGCGGCGAGATCGAGTGGTTGATTCTTGCCAGAAATTGAGAATGTTTTTTCTACTTCATTGTAGTAGCAATTATGCCAATGATTTGGGAGTTTTATGCCAACTTAAGATTTACTGATGATAAATACATTTTTGTGAGAGTTAAGAAAATTAAATTTACTACAGAAAAGATCAATGCTTTTCATGGGCTGAGGAATGTATTTTAAGATGAATATATTGCATTCATGATGACTAATTCAACAATGGATGGAGTGATTTCCTTGCTGACTGATGGAAAAGGAGAATGGAGGATTAAACATAATAAGATAGTTAACTTCTCTGCTTCCATGTTGACTAGTTATTCAAAGGTATGACACTACTTCATTTCTACTAGATTACTACCAACAAATCATCTTACCAATATAATGATAGGATAGAGATGTATGGAACAATTGCATTTAGGACATGAAAGCAATAAATGTTGGTGCTCATATAGTTCATCATGCACGGAGCATAGCTAAGAGCTCTACAGCTAGTGGTTTGAGTTACCCAACCTGATTTTCACTCTTTTTGAGAAATCAGAAGTAGAATCCCATAGACATGAAGAAAGAATTCAACCACAAAATCCTATTGGGAAGCATACGATTCAGAGAATTGAATCATTTGTTGAATCCAGGGGTAGAGGAAGCGATAGACCCTCTACATCAGTTGCAGGGGCATCTACCTATCGCTGTGCATCATTAGAAAACATTATGGACCAACTCATGATTCAACAATTGGATATAGTAAATATTTAGAACCAGATTGGAGAGATTGGAGCAAGAAATGCCTATAATGATGCGTATCAGCAGAGGAAAGTTCAACATGATATTACTTTTAGGGAGGAGGTATATCATGGGTGAATACAATGTTGAATTTCCTACTTGTCCCAACTTTACTTCATAAGCTCCAATTCATGATGAAGAAGAAAAAGAAGAGGAAGAAGAACATGATGATGATGATGATGATGACAAAGGTGATGAAGATTGATATTTTCTAGAGTTAGTTTATTTTTTTGTTGTTTGTTTGTTTGTATAATGTATAGATTTTATTTGGTTAGTATTTGAAATCGTAGTAGTAAAAAAATTTACTTTTGTGTTGTGGACTTAAAATTATAATAGTAACATTAGAATTTTACTTTTTTTGCATTTTTAATATTTTCAGTTTGTTTCTATTTTGAAATCTCAGCAAATTCTATAGAATATTTTATGTCTCATTTAATGCTTTAAAGCCTGTATGTATTTTTAAAGTTAGTGCCTGCAGTATACTAGAGCCGAGTTTCATAGACAAAAATCCTCTATAAGTTATTTTTTATTTTCATGCATTTACTGTTTTCTTTCTCCAAATGAATTTTGTACTAAAATAAATTTTGTACTAAAATATTCTGAATTTTGTACTAAAATATTCTTAAAATGCTTAAGAACTTAGGTTTGGGGTGAAGAAAAATTTCTTTTTCTTTTTTTAAAAAGAGAGGAAGTGAACTAAATTTTATTTGTCCTTAAGTAGCAATATTTTTAAAATTAATTAAACTGGACTTGGGATATTATGATTAAACTTTAAATGACTATACTTAAGTTTATAAATAACTATACTGATTAAACTTTAAATGACTATACTTAAGTTTATAAATATTATGGTAAATTTAGGTAAAAGTTTTTAATAATGAAGGTCAATTCTAATGTTAGATATTTGGTATGATAAGATAAGACTAAGTTTTTCTATTGAAAGAAAAAAAAATTATATTTTTAAAGTATTAAGAATTTTAGAGATTCATGTAAGAAGAAAAATGTAAGAAGAAAAGAATGAGAAGAAGAAAAGAATGAGACTTTATGAAAATCGTAAACTAATATGAATTTATAAAGTGAAGAAATGTAAGGAGTTTTTAACTTTGAGAAGAGGATAGTGAAGTCCAAAACCATTAAAGGCTGTCCAATATATAGTAATCGTCACTTTAAAAAGATAAAGAAAAGAAACGATCAAAAATATCCTAAAAGAAAAAAAAAGAGAAAAATAAAAAGAAAAGAAAAATAAGTGAAGAGAAGCTTTAGGAAATGCCTAATAAAAAATTGGCTTCACTTGATTGGCTTCACTTGAATCAACTTAAGGAAAATAGGAAAAGCTTCATTACATTTTCTAAACTTATATTGGATTATTAGTAGCATTAATAGCAAAGTTTTCTTGAAGTTTTTTGTTATATGAATATTCTAGATGTCGTTGATATGACAAATTGCAATTCTTCTTGAAATAAATAAAGATTCATAAATCATAAAATTGGCTACTAAGTACTCTTAGACTTAGAATTTGAATATAAGTTATTAAAGGTTTTTCTTAAATTTTATTATTTTACTTATTGAACTAAAGTATGGAAGTTATAAGTTAGTCATTATCCTAAGTCAAATGCTTTTTTATGGTAAAAGTGTCACTTGAGGGCAAGTAACATTTAATTTTGGGGGATTTTGATACACCAAAATGATATATTGATATAAGTATATATTATATGATTATTTTTTATGATATTGCATTTTAAAGAAGGGAATTTTCATCTTTTTGCTGTAGGTATATCAATTTTATGTATTTGGTGCAAAAGTAGCAAAAAGGATGAAATTTGGAGCCAAAAAAATGAAGCTTTGAATTCTGGAGCATGATGCGCCAAATTAGCGCTAGATGCGCCAATGCTCAGAACAACATACTTTTTAGCAAACTAGTGCATGATGCACCAGATTGTCACCAAATGCGCCATTTGACAATGAGTTAGCGCATGATGCACCAAATTTGGCGAAAGATGCCCCAGGGATGGCTTTTTGTAGTTTAAGACAGTTCGAGACGAATTTAGCGCAAACTTTCAAAGGGACACTTGTTCTAAACACCCCTTGGAGTAATACAATGCATCTAAAAACTTTGGAAGGTTCTCTTATGAAGGACTTTGTCTCTTGGATTAACGGGCATGCCACTTGAATTCAAAAGAGGTAACTTTTGGATAGAATTTGGGAGGGAACTTTTGAATTCTTTTTAGAGGGAGGCAGCGTTTGATAAAAGAGAGGGAAGTCTAGGGATTGAAAGAGGAGTTTGAGGGGAGACGAGTAGTGGTGTGTGGCGTGAAGGAGAGTTAGAGAGAGAGAGAGAGAAAGTCAAGGGTTTGGAGATTTTCTTCAAGGATTATAAGAGGAGATGGAGGGTGAGAGATTTCTTCTTCATTACTCTTCTAAGTGAGAATTGAGAGTGCTTGTAAAGAGATAAGGCTATGATTTCTACAACATGGGGAGAATCACATTTTATTTCATGGGAGAGTATTTTATACATGGAATTCGGTGCAAATAAATATGGAAATATACTTTGTTGGATGTAGAATTGGAGATTTTAAGGTGACCAATTAAAATCCTTAATTTGGTTTAGCTAATTAGAAATATACTTTGAAGTGGCACCCAGTATCCTCCTAGCCTTAACCACAGAATTAGGGACCAAACTCTGGATTAGTGAAAGTACTTTATACACTCATTATAGCACTCGGAAGAGGGTAAAAAATATGATTGCTCCTATTTGGCACAAAGCAATTTTTATATATGATTTCAAATGATTTTAATTTCTTCACAGACCATATACTCATTGTAAATGGGAAGGATGTTCTACTAAATTTGAATTTTTTTGTCACAACATCATAGTTTAAATTTTCATAATTTTACTTTTGAAAGTTTAGCATTTATTTTAGTTAACTTTGTCTTTCAATTGCATTTTATTTGACATTCATCTGTCACTTAATATTCAACTTCACACTTTAATTTTTTGTATTTTATAAAAATAGTACTTTACATTATAATTTTACGAACTTATTTACAAACATTTCTAACTTCCCTATGGGATCGATATGTAAGACTCCATTAGAGCCCATTACTACATCAGCGATATGTGTACTTGCGTTATTTTTTAGGGGTTTTAGCAGTTTAAAGATTTCAAAAAATAAAACTATTATAACTAAAGTTATTTTGTTGGGATTAAGTTGCATATTTGCGTTGTATTAGCTGTGTGTATTTTGTAATATTGAAAAATTTTTGCAGAATTAATACACTAAATCCACCCGCATCACCTACCTACATTGGACTTACACCATTTTAAACTTTAGGTTCTACCTACATTGAACCTAAATCATCTTAAGTCCTAACTACATAAAACTTAAACCATTTTAAACTTTAGGTTCTCCCTACATTGAACCTAAAACATCTTAAGTCCTAACTACATTGCACTTAAATCATTTCCAATCTTTAGGTTCTACCTACATTGATCCCAAAACATCTTAAGTACTATCCACATTGGACTTAAACCATTTCAAACTTAAGGTTCTATCTAGATTGAACCTAAATCATCTTCATAACTTAAGACCTATCTAAATTGAATGACATCAAACTTTAAGTTTCATCGACATTAAACCTAAATCTTAGGTATCAATTAAACTCCTTCAAGTCTAATCGACATCAAACCTAAAACAAATGACATAAAAAAAATTCAACTCTCCAACATAAATGAAATAAAATTCACCTTAAAAGACAATAAAAACGTAAATTGAACTCTAATGAGCAAAGATCATTGAACACAACTTGAAAATCAGTGTTCAAATTTATTAAAATTTTTTGGACAACGCAATCTGTAGTTCCTGATAAGAATCTTTCGGTCCTGGTTTAAACACCTTTCAGACTAAGTAAATCTAAATATTTTTATTGCCCCAGGATAATGGAGCCATAGACATCTTGATCAAGTTGTTTAAAATTTATTCAACCAATTAAATAACTAACTAAAACAAATAAATCTGTAAACATGATTTTATGTTAATAGTGTTTTATTTTGAACGTTTATTTAAGACACGAAAACAAAAATTTTGCTTTAGATTTCATTTGGATGTTATAAGGTGTGCTAAGTCTGTTTTGCACGATGACATTCAGATGTGGAATTTTGTGGAATTTCAAGACAACAAAATCAAGACAACAAAACCAAAATAAAACTAAACGACATGACATGACATGAACAAAACAAAATGACATGGTAAACAAAAACAAAAAAAAATGACAAGACATGAAAAAACCAAACAAAATGCCGAAACAAAACAAAATGAAAACAAAATGACATAGCATAATCTGAACAAAACAAAACAAGACCTTTAGGGTAGAATCAGATTCTTAGAAATCTGATACCTTAGGAATAAAACATTTGTTGTTTCTTTCCTTGACCTTGAAATTTCTTAGGAGAACAAGCGTTGAAGAGAATCAGGAGTTTTCTTAGATAGTTTTAACTGTCTAAGATATATTAACTATAGGAGCTTGCTTCTATAGGAGTATTTAGAACTCAGACAAGGTTATACACTTAAAATCTCTGGTTGTTTATTTTTCTTTTATTTTTCCTTATATGAGAAACCATTTCTCTATAATGCCTACCAGAATGAAAAATACTTTCGACATTTCTTTTCTCATGTTCTCTATTTTTAGCCCTTTTCCTTCCTTCTCCTAGTTTCTTAAAATCTTGAAATCCTTGAAATCCTTCTTAAAATCTTGAAATCCTTGACATGATTCAAGAAAATAAGTTAATTGGAGATTAATGCAATAAAAATAGACAAACAGAGTGGTGAATCCATCTAATTAAAAGACATACCTCATGACAAGACGGGAATTGGCGGCGACTGTGAATGACGAGTTTTGCGCTACGACATAAGAGTGGCGACTCTGCTGGGGACATTCTTTCTTCTCATCTCTCGTCAAAGCATGTGTTCTTCATACATAGATATTCTATGTTTTGAAAGATAGAATTATCTTATCCAATTTATAACTCTGTGACATTAAGAGTTAAAATGACATGACATTCTAAGATATTCTATGTTTTGACAGATATGATTATCTTACCTAAAATTTAACTCTGCGACATCAATTGTTAGAATAACATGACATTCTAAGATATTCTATTTTTTGACAGATAGAATTATCTTGCCCAAATTTTAACTCTTTGACATTAAGAGTTAAAATGACATGACATTCTAAGATATTCTATCTTTTGAACAGATAAGATTATCTTACCTAAATTTTAACTATGCAACATTAAGAGTTAAAATAACATACATTCAAAGTTATTTTATCTTTTGACAGATGGAATTATTTTTCCCAAATTTTAACTCTGAGGCATTAAGAGTTAGAATGACATGACACTCTAATATATTCTATCTTTGATAGATATAATTATCTTACCTAAAATTTAACTCTTCGCATTAAGAGTTAAAAAAGCAAGACATTCCAAGATATTCTATCTTTTGACATATATAATTATCTTACCCAAATTTTAACTATTCGACATTAAGAGTTAAAATAACATGATATTCTAAGATATTCTATCTTTTGATAGATAGAATTTTCTTACCCAAAATTTAACTCTTTGAAATTAAGAGTTAAAATGACAAGACATTCCAAGATATTCTATCTTTTGAAAGATAAGATTATCTTGCCAAAATTTTAATTCTTCAACATCAAGAGTTAAAATGATAAGACATTCTAAGATGTTCTATCTTTTCACAAATAAGATTATCTTACCCAAATTTTAACTCTTCGACATTAAGAGTTAAAATGAAAAGACACTTTAAAATATTCAATCTTTGACAGATAAGATTATCTTACAAAAATTTTAACTCTGCGGCATTAAGAGTTAAAATGACATGACATTCTAAGATATTCTATCTTCTGATAGATAAGATTATCTTACCCAAAATTTAACTCTTCAACATTAAGAGTTGAAATTACAAGACATTCTAAGGTATTATGTCTTTTGACATATAGGACTACCTTAATCAATTTGAACACTTTAACAATAAGAGTTATTCATGACATTTGTGACAGACATTCTATAACATATACAATAGAAATTTTTTGACATTCATGGTAGACATACTATACACACATTCTATGACATCTATGACAGATAATCACAACAGATATTTCATGAAATTCACAAACATTCTATGACATCTACAAAAAATATTCCATGACAATCATAATAAACATTCTATGACATTTCATGACAGAAATTCCATGACATTCACAATAGACATTCTATGACATTCACAACATACTTTTACTACATACAATCCATGAAATCTATGACAACATTCACAACAAACATTTCATGACATTCGCATACATTCTATGACATCTACTACAAAAATTTCATGATATTCACAACTGACATTTCATGACATCTATGACAGAAATTCCATGACATCTATGATAAACATTCTATGACATCTATGATTGACATTCCATGACATCAACAATAGACATACCATGACATTCACGATAGACATTC
The DNA here is from genome assembly GCF_001263595.1 of Phalaenopsis equestris. NCBI lineage: Eukaryota > Viridiplantae > Streptophyta > Magnoliopsida > Asparagales > Orchidaceae > Phalaenopsis > Phalaenopsis equestris. The sequence continues at coordinate 1,561 of NW_018239991.1, read as the reverse complement.
TTTGACATCTACAATGGATTCCATAATATCAATGACAGACAGACATTCCTTGATATTTATGACAAACATTCCATAATATCTATGACATACAAACATCCATGATATTTATGATAGACATAGCATAATAAAAACGACAGAAAAACATTTCCATGACATTTATGATTTACATTCTATTTTATAACAAACATTCAATGACATTTATTTGCAGACATTCCATTTGTGACATACATTCCATACGACAGATATTCCATGATATCTATGAAAGATAGACATTCCATAATATCTATTATTTACAGTCATTCCATAATATCTATGACAGACATACATTCCATAATACTATGACAGATAGACATTCCATGATATATATAACTGAAAAACATTCCATGATATTTATGACAGACAAAAATTCCATAATATCTATGACAAACAAACATTCCATAATATCTTTGATAGGAATTCCATAATATCTATGACAGACAGATATTCCATGATATCTATGACAGATATTCCCCAATGATTAGACCAAAATGACATAACATAACAAACTCCAGTCTACAAAAGGAGCCTAAGACCATTTGACATTATAAATTTCTCATAAATTACCAGAATTGCTGTGATGGATCTCCCAAAGTTGATCTTTTCCTACCTTCGAGGTTCTGATATATTAAACAATCATCAATAGAATGACAATCTAGAAAGGAGTAATCCAAGACAAAAAAATTTTTGAAATTTTGATAAAAAAAAGAAAATATATGAAATGGAATTAATGCCCTAATAAATCGGTCCTTTACTTTAATAAGTCTTCAGACTGAGTCTTAAGTAAATTTCAAAAATAAACTTGTGTGGTCAAAATACAAGTAATTATCTAAGGATATTACAAGCCTTTTAATCTCTTGCCAAATGATTGGGTCCTAACTTTTGAGTGAGTTACAAGATCTCTGAATTTGTCTTAAGAGGCATTTGAGAATTACTAATTAAGGAAGTTTGGACATTCAAAAACCCTTAAATATGCTCCACCTGATATAGTAGTTCCTTGAAAAAAAGCTTGAGGTGAGCATGAAAGCAAAAATTGGTGTTTGAATTCAGACATTCTAAATCCTTAAAATATGCTCCACCAAATATATTAATTCTTTAAGAAAAAAAAGCTTGAGGTGAGCATAAAATCAAAAATTGGTATTTGGACATTTAAAACCCTTCAATGTACTCCACCAGATATAGTAATTGCTTGAGATAAAGCTTGAGGAGAACATAAAATCAAAAATTGGTGTTTGAACATTCAAAACCCTGAAATATGCTTCACCAGATATAGTAATTCCTTAAGAAAAAACTTGAGGTGAGCATAAAAACATAAATTGGTGTTTGAATTCAGACATTCAAAATCCTTAAAGTATGCCCCACTAGATATAGTAATTCCATGAGAAAAAGCTTAAAGTGAGCATAATATCAAAACTTTGTGTCCAATCTCTCCTCTAATTAATAAAACTTGAAAAACTCTCTTCAGAAATTTCTCCCAATATTATATTCAGGAGAAAAATCAAGTGATCTTACCTTTTGGTTGGCT
>NW_018239990.1:0-781 GCF_001263595.1 Phalaenopsis equestris | reverse complement strand
TAAATATATATATATATATATTTTTTTAATTTATTATATTAAATATATATCTCAAAATTTACTTTTCAAATATTAAATGAAAACTTTATTGATGGAAGGTTAAATTATATATTTACTTATTTGATAGCTCAATAAAAAAAAATTTAAAATTTAAATTTATAATTGCCCATCTCAACTAGCATTCTTAATTTTTCCACTCGAATAGTTATTTAAATTATAAAAATAGTAACATTTAAAAAAATATTATTATTATTATTATTTAAGGGTATACATTAATAGTTGTTTTGTACTATTATTTTTAATTATCTTGTATTTTTAAAATAAAATATTATTCTATTTATAATTATAACTTATGGGAGAAGCATATGAATCTTGACTCTCTATACAAATTATTTTTGTTTAATCAAATTATTTCGTGATTAATTACTCGGGAATGGAAAACCCCTGCAAGCCCCGCCAGCGCGGCCTTCCAAATGCTTACAACAATTAGAAGAATTACATATTATTCAATTCTTATGAATTTACATATAAAATATCTAAATTTAATTATTGTATGTGTAAGAGGCTGTTTGTAGTCAATTTTTTCATTATTTTTAATTTTTTTTAAACATATTTGATTATAAGACCTCCCATATTGTCTGACTAAATTTGTTTGCTTCATTACATAATGTATTATATTAGCATAATTCTAAGATCTCTATCTTTTCATCTCAAACGATATTTTTCATACCATTTGAAAGTCCTTCATTTTCATAATTAATAACAATATCTAATCTATAGG
>NW_018239989.1:0-1198 GCF_001263595.1 Phalaenopsis equestris | reverse complement strand
GGCTTAGAAGGTCTGCTCGATTAGGAGCTTGTCATTCCTGTTACAGATGTTCAAAGGGTTCACTTTTTTTTTACAGCAACATGATATGTATCAAACATACTCAGCCTGCAATGTATACATGGCATGAGATATTTTTGATGTACTTTGATATGGACTATGTATTGTACCTTTTTGAGGTGTTAGCCTATGTTTGATATGTGACATCTTGATTGGAGGAGATTAATGAAGATTTCTCTCAGTAATGTGCCTTTTTGTCAATTGCCTTTTTGTGCAATGGATGGAAGCCACGAACCATGTGTTGGTTCAGAATTTCAATGAATGGAGAACCAAACAACGAACCTTTAACAATAAAATAGAACTCAAATAAAAATAATCACAAATGAACAAACAACAAAAGTAATTTCATTTGAAAATCAACCAACTAAAATTAAAATTTTAAAGACATATTTTGAAAAACTAATTGTCATAAAAATAATAAGAAATGAAAATGAATATGTTGAGTGGATTCTCTCGGTTTCAGAGTTTCTTACTCTTTGTGCGCACTGCACAACAATCTTTATCTGCATTAAATCTCTTCACATCCCCGTAGAATTTTCCATTATGCACAAAGCCCCACAAAACTCTACAAACCTTCTTCAACAAAATCAACCTTTTCACATAACATATTTCTGCAAATTCAACACAATAAACTCTTTTTGAGAATTGTCCTTTTACTTCAATTCTCATATATTCGAATCAATCCCATGTTTCTGATTCACCATATTCGAGGTTGGTACCTAATTTTTGACACTCTCTTATGAGCATTTTTCCTATATTACAATTCTCGCATATTTGAATTAGTCCTATGTTTTTGATTCACCATATTCGAGGTGGTATCTAAATTCAGACACTCTCCTCTGAGAATTGTCCCTATATTTCAATTCTCACATATTAGAATCAATCCTATGTTTCTGATTCACTATATTTGAGGTCAGTCCCTAACTTCTAACTCTCTTTTCGAGATTCATACCTAAATTTCATTCTCATTTTTGAATCAGTACCTAAATTCCGAGTTCTTCACATATTTTTAAATTTGTTTCACGTGTTCACCACGAATTTACACGTTTGAATCTGCATATTTTCTACATAGGTAGATATATTTTTTCTCATCAGCGCTTGGGTTTGATGCGAGTCCCAGTGCTTTTCTTCCTAACGTGGT
>NW_018239988.1:0-6100 GCF_001263595.1 Phalaenopsis equestris | reverse complement strand
TATATATATATATATATATAATAAATGTAAATTTTATTAAATAACAAACTAAAATATTAAAAACATTACCTCTCTCTTTGGTCGAGCCCTACCCTGCAGACACACACAACTTGCTTCTTCCTATGCGCTCATCTTTATCCCAATCAAGGTTTCTATGTCACCTACTTCCTTCTTCATATGGTAGCAACGATGTGAACCCTCAACGCATGAAAGAGCTTTATTCCCTTACACGCAGAAAGTGCTTCACACATCATCTTTCTTCCTCTGCCTCAAGTCATAGCTCGACGCAACAAAGCAAACACTCGGCGCCGCATCCTCCCTATTTCTCCCTGCTCGACAGAAACTTTGTCGTTCGCCAACATCATTATCTCTGACTACGAGGATGCCCTAATTTGCGCTTGTCGTCTCTCGCACTTGTCATTTGACTCCCTGGTAAGTTCCTACCTCCGACAGTTTATAAGACGAACTTACCCTTTCAGCTTCCAACACTTTGCTTTCTCTCCCTTTGGTTCATTTCCTCTCCCTCCCCATTTGGTTTCACGTCTCCTCAATTCCTCTTCTTCGGTTTCCTCATTTTCTCTTCTGACAATTCATTTCTTCTTCCCTTGAATAACTGAAATAGGGTTTTACAATCACCATCACTTTGAACAATAGACCTGAGGTATTTAAAACGTTCACAACTTTAATTTTTTAAATTCCAATTTTAATTTTTCAAAATTCAAAAAAAAAGAATTATATTCAAATTTACAAATTACAATTTTTCCATGTCATTTGCATGCTCATTGTTTTGTGGCCTTGTAAATGGCATATGCATTTCATGATGCTTTATATCAAATTTAGCGCAAGTAATTTCAACATCAATAAACACTGGTACTTATCATCATCTCTTTTCAATTATATATTTCCTTCACCTAAATGGGAAGAAAAAATGAAGCCAACAGCTCCCTCCTAAAAACAAGTTCTTTAAAATTATAATTTTCCAAGGAAAAAAGTAGGATTTAGTTCAAATTTAACTTGTCATTAGTACATTAGGGTTGTTATTCATGTTCTGAGAGTAAGAAGTCAAATGGCTTCAAACCATCATGATCATTTCCAAAGGGCATTCTAAGTGCACACACAACATGAAAAATTGAATAAATATAGAAAAATGATTCAAACGAATAAGTTTATGAGGAATTAATTAGAAAAAAGTGACATCCAAAACCATAGGAACATCGAAGGAAATTTTAATTAATAGCGACTAGATTTCAAGAGATTGATAAAATTGCTTTAATATGCTCCTGCCTTATACTCCATTTTCAAAAAGATTCATCGAGCAAAGTAAAAGAAGCAAAATAAAAACAATAAATTCTTTTTAAAATTGTCAATTCTTCACAGGAACAAAGAATCAACCCCTAATTTCGACGACAAAATAGACTCAAAAAAAAAAAAAAAGACTGCGAATAGGAGCGTTGCAGCCTTTTAAGCAAAGTAATCAATATTTTATAACAATTTTATTTTTTGTCAAGCATTGTTTCCATCTGTCATTTAAAATTGGTTACGTAAGAAAGCTGCATTTAAACAACCACTTCAGCAATATCAAAGACGCAAGAACGTTGTTCATCTGAATAAAAACAAACATAAAACGAAAGGACTTAGATGGAATAGAGAGATTGATAGAAAACGATCAAGGGAAAGAAAATTGTACCCGACTTGAGGAAGTCCAAGAACGCACTAACTATGCGGCGGCACATAGCAGAATCGGATCGCAGGTCGCCCATGTTCGCTAAGGGAACACTCAAAACTCCAGAAACAGGTCCTTCGTCCCGTTCGTGGAACCACTGGATTGAATCTGGTGGATTGAGCTTGAGCTGGGCAATAAAACCAGAATATTGTAGAACTCGACTTCTAGGGCTAACAAAAAACTGTTCTGCCTTAGTCTTCGGAAAAATATTAAGTCACTTTGGAATTGGATTGTGTATTCGATTATTTTACGGTGTTATTGTATTTTTTTCTCGTGTAACTTAATATGGAGTTGTGTTATTACAATAACAGTTTAGCCTAATTTTTTGATGTAATACTTTTTTTCCTTCTAAATATTCAAATAACATAGTGTAAATTAAAATAATACAGAGAATATGTCGAATAACACACCCCCAAATCAATTAACACGGGGGAATATTTCAATATCACTTCAACTTCAAATCATGTAAAGCTGGGGAAATTCCAATAATAATGCAAAATAATTGAATAACACTTTTTTTTTTTTTTTTGCAGATAATGCAGATGTAATATTCATATAACACTGCGGGATATTTCTAACTATTGCAGTCCGAACGAAGCTTTACGCTTGGAATATTGATGTAATATTTTTCCCAAAGCTTCAACCAAAAGCTTTTCTGTTGTTCATCACGTCGGATAATCTGCAGCTGCTGCTAAAAAATTATGACCTAATTTTCTTAAAAAAAGTTTATAATAATCAGAATTAGATGATAAAATGTAAAAATTATACTTGTGAACCAAAAAGACTTTTTAAGTCATATATATTGAGGTTGAACAATTATATAAGTTCTAATCATTCGTTTTAAATTCAAAATAAAAATAGCGTTATAATTGTTTGATTTCCATAAATGATCATGTAGAATTTTAAAAAGAAGTTGTATATAATTATTACATTTTCTTATATTTTTATATATCTCATGTATAAATTTTTATACTTATTTATGTAATATTGTAAAGCTTATCAAAATTTAAGCATAAAAATATGTATTTATTTTTGTTGATATTGATGATATTTTTTATAGTTTAATAGTTTAAGTATTGATATGTCATCAATAAATTTCTATCATTCAACACGAATCTCGAGGTATGACATGAATTATAAAATAAAGTTTGAGTAAGAAATGCTCAAAATTTGATTAATTGTCATTCAGAACTCTAATTTTAGCAAATTTATAGTCAAACTAACCGGCTCGATGAGACGGTCAATGTTATAAAAATTTGTCAAATCTGAGTCAAATCAAGCCTCAATCAAGTCGTTAAACCACTTTTGGAAGCTTTTCAGTCATATTTGGAAGGTCAAACAGATGTTGAACCTCGCAAACTTATTGTCAAATTGAGCATCGACAAGATGAATCCAACGAGCCCATGATAACTCAAATTTGACATCGTTAAGGCACCCAAATGTCTATCAAACACCGTCTAATCGAGGGAATCTCTCCAAGTTGTTCAATCAAAGTGGTTCATATTCTTTCATTATTTATAAGCATATATCTATGAATAGAACCTCACCCCTCTCATAAGGGTAGAGGAAGAGAGAGCTTGAAGTCTAAATAAGATTGAAGCTTGGAAAAGGAACTGAAGTTGCCTCCTACTCCTACAGTTGTCGATGACCACCAACCACTGTCGACCACCACTCGCCGGTCACCACTGACCACAATCGGTTGTCGCTCACTCCTTGCAACGAAGCATTATGTGAAGCAACAACTGACGTCAGGGAGTTGTCGACGTTATTTTTGGTTGGAGCAGTTGCCCGTAAGAAGCTGTCGATCACCAGAATCAAAATCTCGTCGCCCGCTTCGGAAGGACATTTTAATTTACATATATATATTTAGTTCCATATTTTTCATAGTTTAAATGAAAGAGCGTTGTACCTCAGATCTTGTATCTATCCCGAAGGATAAACACATGATTTGAGGATGATGCTCGATCAAATAAACTATCGGGATCGACACGAGGTTCTAATGTGTGTCATATGCACTGCAGACCCACGTTGTAGGTCTATTATTTTAAAAGTATAAAATAAATTTTAACTATTTATGTATGATCTGCTCTACTTTTAAACTATATAAGTTTGGTCATATGTAAGGCCACATATTTTAAATGTCACTCCTCTTCTTGTGACATTATTTAGATCCCTTGGATCCTTAGGACGAAGCCGTCATGACGACCCCGTAAAAGTCGTACGGTAGCCGGAGGCTTACCCTGTGCACTTAGGTACTAGGTTAGAACACTTTTTGTTAGATGGTGTGTGGATCTAGGTTGATATATAGTCTTTTTGATGTCTGGCTATTATTTTTATTGGATTGGTTGTCTTAGTCAGATGTCATAGCCAGATATCTTTTCTTTTGTGTTTTTGGTGTGCATGCATGCCGCATATGCATGGTAGTGTGTTAGGAAGTTCTTCTGCAGGGAGTCGTGCCTCTATATGCACACACAAGTACTTAAGGAGTCAAAATTTATAAAAATATCTTGCTCGTGAATGTTGTCAACTATCACAGGGTTGACTCTCTTAAAAGGTCATTAAAAATTATTAGTAGTCATTTTTTCAAGTAATGTGCACGCCACCTCAAATGATTTTGAAATTAAAGACCCCCCCCTCCCCCAAGGTCACATCTATTATCAACATCAAAGATCCCACTAGCCCATTATAAAAAGCTTGAATACTTAACCAATTGGGTGGAGCATGGTGTGGGCACTTCCTAAGCAATGACTTATTTTTTTCCCAAGCTTCATGGATTGACTCATTATTTAACTAAATGAAAGAGGTAATATCATTCCTAAGCTTGAAAATTTTAGAAGGTGGAAAGTACTTAGGTCGAAAATTTTAGACGAGGTCATTTCAAGTGGCAATAGACTCTATTGCTAAAGAATCTAACCCCTTCTTAGCCTTTATTTAAAGGAAAATAGAAATAACCTAAGCCTAACAGTATCATCCGAGGAATCTTCATACCTAAAGATCACTCATAAATTTGAGAAGTTAGATATATATGTTCAATAAACTTTCCTCCAAATTAATTATTTAACATTATTGGAATTATGACTTGTTTAAGTTTAAAGGAATTGGATTGAATGGTATAATTATTAATGCTCTAATGTATCTCTTCCACCAAAAGATTGGTAAAGTCTCTAAGTGGTATAAAGTTTTCTTCTTTTTGGCTTTCCATTTCTCCTATTTTTTATGTTTTTTTTTTAATTTTCTATTGTTTTAATTATTTTCTTTATTTCAGGGTCAAATAGTACTAGTGCAACATATGCAATTCTAGACATATACACCTAGGACTAACTAGTGACCCTAAATTAACCAATATTACAAATCACAACACACAAAACAAACATAATAGTTATTCATGCAGAAAAAAAAAAGAAAATACAAATCATAAAATTTTTTGGGGATTTAACACTGTAAATAACAACACATTATTAAAAACACAACAAAATCTAAAACACAATAGAACGATAGGTTTCAGATCGAAACTTAAAAATTTTAACTAAAATTCTCCTAAATTGAAAACTTAACGTTGTTTCCCAACAATGGTGCCAAAAATGTGATTCACAATGTTAAGAAGCATGCATTTATCACAAAATATAAACAACAATTAAGTAGTATATAAATTATGAGTCTGTGTGTTGATCCCATAGGGAATTGGATAATTTATTATAAAGGCAAATTTTTAGTTTACTAATTTTAGGTCTAGTTTATATTAAACTTTTTTTTTCTTCTTTTCAATATCATAATGATATTTCTATTTGCATTTTTGTAGGTGTTAATTAGGGATAGATAATGTCTATAAAATAAGGCTTTTACAATAATGATCTATTGTTTTTTTCTTTGATACATTATAATAGGTGACATTGATGAATGAAAAGAAATGGAGAGAAAGGGATTTGAACCCTTAGTAAACAAACGTCTACATAGCAGTTCCAATGTTACGCCTTAAACCACTCAGCCATCTATCCTACAAAATGTTAATCTTGCCCAAAACCTGGATGATTAGATACTAAAGAGAGTGAAATATATATATATATATATATATATATAAACAAGCTAAACAACGGGAAAATACTAGTAAAGAATTAACTCGAGTAAAATGTATCAACGATGAAAATCAGAAAGTGTTTTTCTTAAAAGAGGATATTTAACATAGATAGGTGAGCTATTTTGATAAACTTTTCAATAAAGTTTCTGACAATATGATCAACCTAAGTGATCTTAATATCGTTAATAATAATATATATATTTTTTATTTTTACCATCACATTAGTAAAAAATAGCTCGATGAGACTTTAAAGAGAATAAATGGTAATAAATATTGTTGACCTCACTTTTGGTTGAGGTCTA
>NW_018239987.1:0-415 GCF_001263595.1 Phalaenopsis equestris | reverse complement strand
TGATTTTTGTGATTTAGTTAGTTTAGAACTTAAATAAATTCTGGGTCTTTTGTAAAGTTGAAAATCTTGCTAGCGTAAATCTTAAATTTGAAACTTAGAAAACTGCTACCCTGTATTTTTCTTTTATCTTGTTAGTGTGTTTGTTTTTATGTTGAGATTGTGAAGTCATGTTAGTGTGTTAGTTTTCTTTTAATTTTATACTCACTGTTTAGAAGTATATTGAATCTCTACATGTTGAATTAAAATGAAAATATTAGAAAATTTGATCAAAATTAATTTTACTCATATTTTTAGTTTTATAGTTGTATCAATAGGGTATACAAATTCCTGTTAGCAGTTATTTTAATTTTCTTTCCTGCTTATATATATTTGGTGCTAAACTATTTAAACTGTTAAAAATTTAAGTTTGGGGGGG
>NW_018239986.1:0-1022 GCF_001263595.1 Phalaenopsis equestris | reverse complement strand
CATGGGAGGCAACCCAGATTTATCTTTACTTTTATAACGATTATAGTTGTTTTTATTTGAAATTATCGTTAGTTTGTGGTTGTATCAAGTTCTACTAATCTTATTTACCCTTATAATTACCCTTGAAACATCTTTAAAATTGGATCCATGAAGAAAAATTGGAACGCATTCAGACCAGAGCGAAACTGTGCAAATTTTGGCTTGGACGGCGCCCTCGAGGCCGCTGTCTGTGGGACGCCGCCGACGGCGGGTTTTTCCTGAGAGTCCAGACAAAATTAATATAGAGACTCGTCGACGGCGCCATCGACCCCGACGACGGCGAGACCGGTGTACCCCGCCGATGGTGAGACTGGCGAATTGGCGGTTACTTGGGTTCAAATGGTGGTTTTTGGCAATTTTTAGGTGGGAATTGTCTTTTTAAACTCAAAAATTTGATTTCTAGTTCATATTTTCCCTCCAAAAATGAAGTGAAACTCCACCAATTTCATTCCTATGACTTTCAATTCCCCTGATAATCTCAGAATGCGAGTTTTTAATCGACAAAAGTTTATAAGTACGAAAGCGCAGCGAATCTTCAACAAGTTACTGACAAAGAAAAGATTAATCAAAGAACAAGGATAAGTAAATTGCGGATTGAATAATCCTACGACAGATATTGAAGAAACGATAGTGCGGTCAAGATGGGAAGTGTTGTGCTACGCTACCGCCGCCGTGGTTGTTCCAGTGGTGAAAGAATTTTATGCAAATTTACATGGAATCAACCAAGGAGTTGTTTATGTGCGAGGAAGATGGATCGCTTTTACTCCTGCACGGATCAACGAATTATATATGATAGAGAATGTTCATGTCTACCACTATTCCAATTTCGTCCTAACGAGAAATCAAATGAATGAGATTTACCAATATTTAACGGACGAAACTGACGATAGGGAAACAAGAGAAAACAAGTATGTTATTTTTTCTGCGACACTCCTAAATTCCATTTCGAAATATTAACACTTTTTCATTTCTGCGAAACTGTT
>NW_018239985.1:0-342 GCF_001263595.1 Phalaenopsis equestris | reverse complement strand
TTTCTAAAATTCATTTAATTTCACAATTTGATATCGCTGCTAGATCCCTAGTCTGAGGATGATAAACAGTAGAGAATCTATGCATAATATCATATTTCTTAATCAATTTTTCGATTCTCTTATTTCTAAAATGAGATCCTCCATCAGTAATAATTACTATCGACATTTCATATCTTGTAAAAATATTTTTAATTAAAAATTTAGAAACAATCCGAGCATCACATCTAGGTACTACAATAACTTCAATTCATTTGGAAATATAATCAACAACAAGCAATACATATAAATTTCCAAATTAAGGCATAAGTGGTGCCATAAAATCTAATCCCCACACATAAAAAA
>NW_018239984.1:0-592 GCF_001263595.1 Phalaenopsis equestris | reverse complement strand
CAAATTCGAGCTCAAACCTGATTCTTAATTTATAATTTTTTTAATAATTTCTGATTTATGGTTTATTTGGGGCAGCTCGTGCGTTTCAGGATAAGCAGTTTATCCTGAAACAACGTCTGCATGTCTACCGCGGCCACGTTTAGTATAAAAAACTCAAACGTGACAGACAGCGTTTTAAAAAACTCGCAAATCAAACGGTTAGACGGCGTTTTCAAAAACACCGCCGCGCTTATAAACTGCCTCAAACGAGTCCTTATATGTATTTATATATTTAAGGCCTAACTTTGATCTTTTACATAAATGCCATCTATCTATGTTTGAAATGTGTATTGAACTTTCTAAAAGTTATAATATTGATATTTTTTTTTATGGGATATAAAAGAATTGGGTGGTAAAAATATAAAAAGGCAAGTTTAAATGTTAGATATGTAAATACATTGAAATAGAGGGATATGTATGTAAATGCAGCTTCTTAAATTTGAAACAGTATTTTTTTTATTTCGGTCAAGATAGTCTTTCAACGACTCATAAATATCTCAGTCTTTTGTTAATAGGTTTTTTTCTAACACAGTATTGTCAAAATAGTACATTA
>NW_018239983.1:0-359 GCF_001263595.1 Phalaenopsis equestris | reverse complement strand
GAGTCTTATAAGTAGTTTTGTATGCCCGTAATGCATTATCTAATCTAGAAGACCAACCCTATTTTTAAGGATTTATAGCTTTTTTTAAAATTATTTTATTTCACGATTAGATAGTTTTGCTTGACCACTAGTTTGAGGATGATAAGAAATAGAGAATCTGTGCATAATATCATATTTCTTTATCAATTTATGAATTCTCTTATTTCTAAAATGGGATCCTCCTTCTGTAATAATTACTCTCGGCATTTCGTATCTTGTAAAAATGTTTTTATTTAGAAATTTAGAGACACTCCGAACAGCACATTTAGGTACAACAACAACTTAAATCCCTTTGGACATATAATCAACAACAAGTAATA
>NW_018239982.1:0-4067 GCF_001263595.1 Phalaenopsis equestris | reverse complement strand
TATCATTATCAAGTAATATAGGACTTTCTGTTTAATCCCGAAATATCAGTCCCACGAGAAAGTTTTATATTCATAATTACATTTAAATTAGGAAATTCACAACAATAAAGAAAATCTACTACGCTAATTTCAAATATTTAAGGTGTATCAGAATTAAATTATCAACTACTAGAAAAACTATAAAGCAAAGCTAAAAAATAATTGTCAAACTATGTTTTCGTGATGAAGTTATCTAAAATGAGAAAGCATCTTTCCCACTATAATGAGTTTTTGGTGGAATGAGGGAGATAAATGGTTTGAATTTGTATTGTACCAAATATGAGCAATTTAAAATTCTCTACCCTTAGTCAAGTGTTATAGAGAATCGTTGGTTGATCTCAGGTTTAGTTTCTAAATCTATGGTTAGGCTGGAATGATACAGAATCTCACTCCAAAGCTCCCACTTCCCTTCCTCTGAAGGCTAACACTGTCTTTAGTTCTAAAGCACTAAGACCAAATTAGGGACTTTTGTCAGTCACCCTAGAATCTCCAATTCTTTTGCCCAACAATATATATGTCCTCATTTATTTGCACCCAATTTCATGAACAAAATACTCCTTCATGGAATCAAGTGTGATTTGTACTTTGTTGTAAAACTCATAATCTATTTCCTGGATAGTATGTTTCATAACAGATGTTACCATTTTAATTGGTCAAATAGAAAAGTAATTAAGAATGAAGTAAGAAATCATCACAATTTATTTTAAATTTTGTCACAATTTATTTTAAATTTTAAAATTGGCACATCCATATTATCTTTTCATTTCACAATATCTCAGAGTAGGGAGAAAGATAAGGAAAACTACTAAGACCTCATGAGGAAAATATGAATTTCATAAATAAAGAAGGTTTATACAACAATAATGAACAAACACTACTTATCTTTAACTCTTCCTCAAAGCAAATCCCTTGTAGCCTCTCTTGGACTCTTTCTCTATTTACAAGACTCTTGATTCTCTCTTCAAATATTTAAGGATGAAAAAAATCTCCCACATCTCTCCCTCTCTAACAACTCTTAGGAGAAATCACACCTAGACTCACCACACTAAACAATAGACAAAATGGAACACTCAAGAAAGCTCAATGACACACAATCCTCAGCCCCCCTTTTCTGATCAATTTTTGCTTTAAATAGCATAATGTCAATTTTTTAAGAGTTGTATCCAATAACTCTTCTAAAAGCGTCCAATTTCATCCAAACTTCTAGAAATTCGCACAGCACCGACATTGGCGCAGTCGGCGCCCACGATGGTGCCGTCAGCGCCCGTTGACTGATTTATTTCTTATGCTCTCTATCAAATGGTGACGTCGGTGCCCCCACTATTCTGGAATCCTCCTTCATCCTGGCACTATCAGTGCATAGTTTTTCCTTCAAAACGCCATTTTGACTCTAAATTCCATCATTTCTGCTTCCTTTTTTGCTTCAAGTGCTAAAAATCATCAAACTACAATAAAAAATGAAATATACCTTCCTTTAAAGTGCAATACCTCCAAAAATGAGTATAAAATATAGGTCTAAAAATAAATATATTTTTGGTGTATCAAATAGCCATGGTTGAGCTTCCCGAAGATATATCAATGATGAGCTTCCATCATGGTAAAGATTTTGCCATGGCTTTAGCTTCTTTCAATTGGGGGGATGATGAGGTGGAGTGAAACCCATAGATGAATTGGATTGAACCCATCCACCTAAGCTCAATGTATGTGATAAGGATTTAAGAAGGAATGACAAATAAACTTCCCTCATGATGATGTTGACTTTGATTAAAAATAGTAGGCTTATGGGTCTTAAGAGATTCAACCATGTGATAATGGTTTTTAATCGGTCATGGGTGACCCATTTTCGATGACCCATTGATTGTGTCTAAGGTTTCGGTGTGAAGCATAGGTTTTGATTGCCATAGGCATAAATTGCCATTGGCTTAGGTCATAATTTTAGGACATAAATTTAGGCCTAATAAGCCATAATTTCATTAATTTATTTAATGTAATAATTAACAAATTAAAAGAATTAAAATTTTAATCAGAGATAATGAATTGACCATAATAGTGTATGGTTGACTAATTAGGCCCTAGAGTTGACCAATTGATCAAGTTTGACCAATTATGTTCTTGGGATAACCAATTCACCAAGTTTGACCAATTAGGTTCTAGGATTGACCAATTGACCAATTTTGGCCAATTAGGTCCTAGGTTTGACCAAATGGTCAGTATGGTGATCATTGGCTCCAGGGTTGACGAATTGATCAATATGGGACTATTGGGTCCAAGGTTAACCTAACGGTCCATGTTGTGACCATTGGGTATAAGGTTGACCAAATGGTCAATATGGGATAAAATTAGGTTTTGTCATCATTGATTTGATCAACCTGAGTTCCATCATGACTTGGGCTAATGTCACCTTAAAGTATTAATCTAATTTTTAGGGTTAGAGAACCCTAGATGGGTTGCAGAAGTCAATGTTGGTGGACTCCTCCCCAAGAATGATTTAATGATCTTTTTGATCATTGGTTTTTTGGGAGGGTGTCTAAAGATACTGAGCAAATGTGGATAACTCAAGACATGTCCTATCTATAGATGTCAATTTAGGGTAGGTCCTCATAAAAGTGAGGTCAACAAATGGACTCAACTATATGCGAATATTGAATAAGTATGCCTCACATATTGGTGTTGACCAAAGTGGCCAACATAACTCGAGACAATTTATAGCTGACTTTAAAGAAGAATGTAATTGTTCCATGTTACGAAGTTTAACATTCAATTCTCAAAGTTTGTTAGGGAGAAGATTTTCATGATGCATACTTCCACAACAGAATTCCTATACTTATTACTGATTCATGATAAGAAGAAAGATATTTTCATATTAAGTACTTTTCTTCTACAAAAACTTTAGTTATCTTTTTAAATTGTTACTGTTTTGTTAAAATATCAAAAATACTTAAATTTTAATATCCTACAAAAATCGCTTATAGTTTAAGTAATTATCTTTTTACAAATAGAAAACCTTTTTTAAAAAGTGCATATTACATAATCTTTCCTGTGGGTTTGATATTCATGTCGTACTCAAAAAGTCATATATTACTTAATAACGATACGTATACTTGCGTAATATCCTAATATAAATCTATATATAAATTAAAAAATTAAATTCTTATTTTTCTTTAGGATCAAGTTTTTGGTATTGTTGCAAAATAAGGAAATATAAGTAATAAATACCATCAGAACTATTATTGTTCAACGCATAAAGTTTTTGGCACCGTTGTCGGAGAAGTAACAGAAAGTATTAGTTATTTTATTTTATTTTAAAAATATAAAAAAATAGTATTTGTAGTTTAGTTTGAACATTTTCTTGTTTAAGTGTGTTGCTTATTTTTCATTACTTGTTTTATTTTGTTTATGCGTAGTACAAGATCTGAAAATTGGTACCTTACGATTTTGAATTAGAAAGAATTATTAGAAAAATAAAAAAAAACAAAAAAAATTAAAAATCTTAAAAAATTCAAAAAATAAATACAAAAATGGCAAACCAAAATAATCAAGATGCTGAAATTCATCAAGAGTTAGACCTTTAAAAGATTATCCCAACCCTACTGTAGATGAACTTCATTGTAGTATATAAAACCCTACTGTAGTGGCTAATTCATTTGAGCTTAAACCTGTTATTATCCAAATGGTATCAAATAATCAGTTTCGGGGATCACCAACTGAACATCCAAATTTACATCTTACTAATTTTCTAGAATTGTGTGCTACATTTAAATACGATAGTGTTTCAGATGATGCCATAAGACTCGTGTTATTTCCTTTCTCACTTAAGGATAAAGCTAAGATGTGGTTGAATTTGTTAGCACCTGGATCTATCAGGACTTGGGGTGATTTAGGACAAAATTTTCTTGCTAAATATTTTCCACCATAAAAAACTGCAAAGCCTAGCAATGATATTACACCTTCTAATCAGTTTGAAAGGGAATCTATTTATGAATCATGGGAAAAATTTTAAAAACTCTTAAGAAAGTGTCCACACCATG
>NW_018239981.1:0-3500 GCF_001263595.1 Phalaenopsis equestris | reverse complement strand
ATATTTACTATATCCATATGTTGAATCATCAGTTGATCCATAATAGTTTCAAATGATACAGATCTAGAAGTAGATGCCCCTGCAACAAATGTAGAGGGTCTATCTCTTCTTTTACTTCTATACTCAATAAATAATTCTACTCTCTAAATCATATGTCTCACGATCAAATTTTGTGGCTGCAATCTCTCTTCATTTATATGGGATTCTACTCTTAATTGTTGACATAGAGTGAAAATCAAGGCAGGATATCCCAATTCTCTAGCTGTAGGACTACCAGAAATACTTCAACCATGTCGAACTATAAGTGCACCCACATCTATTGCATTCATGTTCCGAATACAATAGTGGAGTACAACTCTATCTTTAGTAACATCAGCCAAATAATTTGTTGGCAACAGTTTGAAAAAAATGAAGTGATGCCATATTTTTGACTGAATAGTAAACATGGAAGAAGGGAAGTTAACTATCATCTTATTCTTAATATTCCATCCCCCTCTTCCATTACTTAAAAATGCAATCACTTCCTACATTGATGAATCAACCATCATAAATGCAGCGTATTCATAAAAAAATACACCCTCAAACCATAAAAAGTATTGATCCGATCAGTAGTAAATTCAAATTATTTTTCTGTAACAATGATGTGATCATCAGTAGTGAATCTCAGATTTTCATAGAACTCCGGGACCATCAAGAAAATTGCTACAGCAATGATGTAATAGAATCTTTCGCAATTCCTGACAAGAATCAGTTTTTTGACCTCGCCACCTAGGTTTGCAAATGCCCGCCCTTAGATCATTCTCTTGGTCTCTATCTGAGTATTGTAACTATGTTGGGCTTTGAAACTAACAAATCTTTGTTCGTTCAAGTCCTCGGATGGCTTTCCTCTCTTAACTCAGGTAGCCATTTGAAAATTGTATGAATATCTAAATATAATCCAAATAAATTACTAAATAAAAAATCTAACTCCTCAAGCAAGGTTATTTGCTAAGAAACTTTTCACCATGAGTTCTCTTCAAGTATTTTCATTGAAAATCCTAATTTTTTGATCTACCAAAATCCATCATGAAAATAAAAAATTTGTAAGTTAAAGTAAAGCTCATACTAAGAGAAGATGAAATCTATAGTTTTTAGCCTCTGAATCCTTCTCTTTTGCTCACAATGTGATGCCCTAGACCAAGGTCTTGAGGTAGAAGATGAGTCAAGCAGCCAAAATGGAGTTTGTCCGTGTGATTTTACGGTTTTCTAAGCAATATAGCATGTTCAGACCTTTGTCGCATCATGCACCAATTTGGTGCATCATACGTCAAGGCTCTGTAAGTTGGTGCATCATGCGTTAGAGCTCAAAATTCTCAGATTTCTTTTTTTATGGAAATATGCTCTGTACCGCTTTACGTGAACCTCTATTTGAGTTAAAAAAACCTTTCTAAGCATAAATAAACATCACACTAACACAAAAATTTCACAAACAACACAAAATTCACGTTTATCTATAAAATTTGCGCTATTACAAACTAAGATTTTTCAAGAAAACAAACATCAAATTCAATGTTCTAAAGCAAACTGACATCCTAACATTGAAATCTAAACATCAAAATTTAACTAAACATCAAAATTTCATTGAAATCTAAACATCAAAATTTAAAACATAAACATAGATAACATTCATTAGAAAGGAAATACAATTCAACACAACAAACTAACATAAACAGTACAACACAAAACATTCTGTGCATAAATTAAGTTAAATCATCATCTTCACTATCGTTCTTCTGGTTATCTCCCATCGATTGGTAGTGCACATATAGATTTTAGAAGGGTCGAAATTGAAATTGATCAATTGAATTTTCCTACTCAATCCAAGCATGTTTCTTGAACATACATACCAATCCATCTTCAATACGCCATATATGTTCAAAATGTTCCTTCAATCTCCAATCTAGATGATGCAGCATTTCATTAATATTCTTAATCAAGTTCATGAGATTCTACACATCTATTTCTATCTTCTTAATCCTCTTTAAAAGTACACTCGAGTTTTAGTAGGGTTGAACAGGACATGAATTCTGAGATCCGTGATCCATCATTACATTTATATCATTTTTATCTCCCATTCCAATATAGTTGCAGTAGACTTTTGGATCCATCGACTTCCTAGAAAGCAGCACTTTTTCCCAACATTCATAGGGTACTTGCAATTGACTACATAGTAAGAAAATAGTGGATAGATTTCCTAGTCCAGTTTTAGATCCATTAACAATCAAAACCAAAATAGATTTTACAATAATAGCTCCAACATCAATAGCTTTTCTGGTTTGAATACAGTAATTCAAAATGACAATCTTTTTTGTGATCGTACTAATTTTCATGGTAGGTATTAATTTTGATGCAATAAAGAAGTGTCAGGCTTTTGAAACTGTATTTAAAAATGATGAAGGAAAACTTACATTTCCATCATCTCTAGTTTCCCAATTAGCATCTTCATTTGTAAGGTAATGGTAGAGTTCATTCATATTCTCTCTGTTAGGGGTAAAGTTTGCATATTGGTAGATAAGCACATTTTCAATCATAAAAATCTCGTTTATTCTTGAAGGAGTGAATTGTACAAACCTGCCACACACGGAAATCATTCCTTGGTTGATCCCATGAATATTTTCATAAAATTCTTTTACTACGGGAACAACAACAGTGGCACTAGTTTAACAAAGCACTTCCCAACGCCACTGCTCAATAGTCTCTTCTACTCGAGTACTCAGCATGTTGAATCCTTGATTCACAAATCCCCTTTCTTTAATAAGCCTCTTCTTTGTAAGAACTTGATCATGTAATTTTTGTGCATTGAAATTGATGAACTTTCTCTGATTGAAAATTCCAAATCTAGTGAGGTTTATAGGGTGGGAAGCCATAAGAATTGAAAAATTGTGACTCTTCCCTCGTTATCCCCCTTAAAATAGGTTTGGATTCGATTTTTAGGAGTTATATGGAGAAGAAACTGCCATTTGCCATTTGACACGTTTTAAATATTTTCAGACTCGCAGCGCATCATGCGCCAGCTCTCGAGAAAGTGCCGCATCATGCACCAGTTCCAAAATTCTTACCATTTTGAATTCAATCCAATAAAGTCTCAATTTTTCCATAAAATAAGGCAAATACAGATGTTACTAAATATTTTTTTTAAATACACAGACTACATAATGACATAAACATAAATATACGTGAAATATATCAAACAAAACAAACTCAAAAACAACATAAACAACAATACAAATGGGTTGCCTCCCACAAAGTGCTTGATTTAATCTCGTCAGTCCGACATTCTCAATTTTATTCTAGGTGGCCCAACATTACTGTCTTTTTAAAATTTGGTCTTTGACCATCAAAATATGATTTCAATTTGTGCCCATTAACTTTAAATATTCTTCTATTCTCGGAGTCTTCAATATTAATTGCCCCATAGGGCTAAAGTTTTACAACTCTGAATGACCCTTTCCACCTAGACT
>NW_018239980.1:0-1108 GCF_001263595.1 Phalaenopsis equestris | reverse complement strand
ACTATGAAAAATATGGGGACAGTTTGATTTCATATATTTCGATATATATATGTAAATTAAAATGTCCTTCCGAAACAGGCGACGTGATTTTAATTCCGGTGACCGACAGTTTCACACGGGCAACTCCTCAACTAAAATAGTGTTCACAGCTTCTGGCGACTCCGTTAGGGACTATCTTCTCTCTCCATTCAAATAAGAACATATTATATTAACACATCGGTAATGTGTCAATGTTCCTCTTGGACCAAATTACCCTTCTTTCGTTGACATACTTTACCCATTTCTGTCTTGGGAAAGTATGGTCAACTCTTTGGACTTCAGGATCGTTTGTTCAACCTTTGAACAGAGGGGTTCAGGAGGCCATTAAGGACTTTTTAATCTTCATTTGGGGTCGGACCCCTAATAGGTGTGTTGGTGGACTAGTTCTACCTGGGCATTGTGTGTGGAAAAATGAGTCCTACACTGGGTCCTAAACAGTTCACATCTCCTTTTTGACTTTGATTTGTTATTTTGCAAATTCAATCAATTAGTTTTGTGTTGTGCACGATTTAAAATTTTCTTATATTAATTAAAATTTTCTACTTTCAAATTAACTTTTTTCTGAAAATTTTAAAATCCCCAAAACTAAGACTCACCCGGTCTACAGATCAACCTCTGTTAATTTTCAGTGCTTGGACTAAGATTACAAGGTTTTGGACATATAGCTAACCCTAGAGCTTTCTGTTTTAAAGTTGCTACAATGGCATGCCCAACGCTGACTTTTTCTTGCAACTTGCCGACAAGCCATGAAGCCTGCAACGTCGCTCCTACAATTAAGTTTGGAACCATATTTGAAGATCTCGAGGTCATCCTCGAGAAAGCCCCGTTTGTCGTAATGAAAGTCGCCGCTCCATAAGTTCAGGAGCCGTCTGTTGAATTCAACTTGAACTTTCTTCAAGACTTTCCTTCTTATAAGAAGGCCAAGACTACTGCTGCTGCCATGACAACTACTAAGCCTATTGTTCCCGCTGCTGGAAAGAGAAAAGAAGTTATAATCATTAAAGATCCAACTCAGGGATTGGTTTTCTCGCAATCAGTATTTGAAATTAGATCAAGTTCAAAGCCTACG
>NW_018239979.1:0-830 GCF_001263595.1 Phalaenopsis equestris | reverse complement strand
GAAATCAAGAAAGGGATACATTGTTAACCAATACTCTTGAGGCTTTATGTATTGGATGGCAAAATTTTTCATGTTGCCACTTGCAATTCTCCTCAACCTTCTTGCCTCACATATTACTCACTTTTTGGGTTTCCATATTCAGCAATTGGATGTTCTCCTTAGCAAAGCCCTTTGAATATCATTCTTCTCTAACTGCACACCTTGCTTTTTGATGGAAAATCAATGCATGGATCACAATGCCTCCTCTCTTGAGCTGAAACACTACTTTCTTAGTCTCCACAAACAAGTTACCATGGATTTTATCTTTAAGATACTTGTTGGTTATGCTTATATTTGAAAGTTTACCCCACTTCTACCTTTGCTTCTTCTGGCTTTCTCGAACTGGGCTACATTGGTTTTATTTAATTAAATATTTCATGGATACCATACTTGTGATTTGTGTTCTTGGTCACGCCAATATTCTCAAATTTCTGATCAGATACCAAAACTTTACTTGTGGCTTGAGATTTTTGCTTTTATTGGTTTTTTATTCTTCAGTTGTCATGTTTACCAAACTCTTCAATTCAGGCTCAAGCGCAAGTTTATTTTCTATTTCAAACTATGGTTTAATTCTCCCCTTTGGCCGGCAAATAACGAAATTTTTGTTATGGATGGCTTTCTCCTCTATACATGCTTCGAATACCTTCACATTAAGTTTTTTTTTTCTGAATTTTATGTTGGACTAATCCTCTCTACTGCTGAGTTCTTCGTCACTGCTGCCATGTGGTGCTTAGTCTTTGAGGCTTTTGCCATTTGCCTCTACTGGGGATACTATTTAGAGCTTCCCGGAT
>NW_018239978.1:0-457 GCF_001263595.1 Phalaenopsis equestris | reverse complement strand
CATATGAAAGTTGGGAAAAGACTTTATTACCTTGAAAGGCTATGAATCCTATAGATGAGAATTATTGTGGAAATTGAAATGAAGTATTAGAAGCCATCATAGATCAATCTTCACGTGCTTCAACTCCATTAATACCACCAATAGTTGGAAGTTCGCTTGCTTTGGAAAAGAAATTGAAGAAAATTGAAAGGGAACTACAAAGTATTATGAATGAAGTACAAGATGTTAAATACCTTTTTGATCACCTAGATTGGAAAACGAAAGAAAATTTTGATCACACTGGAAATTTTGAAGCAGAATTAGTTCGGATGTTTAAAGAAAATGGGTGGAACAAAGAAAATTCAACAACTTATATGTTCATTACTAATTTATGAGAGATATCAGAGGAGGAGAAAGCACTGAAAAAGAGGCATAATATTTGAAGACTTTAAATTCTATATCTATTTTAGAACATTAT
>NW_018239977.1:0-994 GCF_001263595.1 Phalaenopsis equestris | reverse complement strand
ACATATTCCAGATTTGAAGAAGAATTTAATTTATTTGGGCACTTCACATAGAAATGGATTTATTCCTAAAGCAAATGAGGATAGAGGAACCATTAGAATTGTTAAGGGTGCACTGACTGTGATGAAAGAAAATTTAACTGCAGGTAATATCTACAAACTGTTGGGGAGTACAATTGTAGGTGGAGTTCATTCTGTGAAGTCAGATGATGATAGTACAAAGCTATGATATATGCGTCTGGGTCATCTCAGTGAGCGTGAGATGACAGAATTGCATAGAAAAAACCTATTGCATGACGTTAAAAGCTGCAAGCTCGATTTTTGTAAGTTTTGTGTTCTTGGAAAACAGGCTAGGGTCAATTTTATGACTGAAAAACATAAAACTGAAGAGATTTTTTATTATGTGCATTCTGATGTATGGGGCTCTACCAGAGAATCATCATTGGGAGGATCTCTGTATTTTGTTACCTTTATTGATAATTTTTCCAGGAAAATTTGAGTGTATTTCTTGAAACAGAAATTTAAAGTCTTTTCTAAATTAAATTGTGGAAAAGTGAGGTGAAGAACTAAATTGGCAGAAAGATCAAGTATTTGAGATCCGATAATGTCACAAAGTACACAAATTTGCAGTTTCAGAAGTTCTATGAGGAGCATGAGATTCATAGACATTTTTCAGTGCACAAGACACCACAGCAAAATGGTGTGACAAAAATGATGAACATGTTGTCCTTAACGGAAAGGGCAAGATGCTTGAGACTGAATACAAGCCTTCCTAAGAGTTTCTGGACAGAGGCTGTGAATATGACATGTTATCTCATCAATCGATCACCTCAGTCATCATTGGGTGGCAAGGTCGTAGAAGAGGTATGGACAGGTAATCCACCTAATTTCGATTATTTATGGATTTTTTGTTGTCCTGTTTATGTGCATATACCTTGAGATAAAAGATCAAAACTTGATGAAAAATTTAAGAAGTGCATCTTTCTGGGCTGTAAGA
>NW_018239976.1:0-940 GCF_001263595.1 Phalaenopsis equestris | reverse complement strand
TGATTTTTAAATTTATACTATCGAAATCTTTCTTAATGTATGTCAATTACAACTTGAGGGTTAGTGTGTAAAGCCAGAGAGAGAGAGAGAGAGATGCATAGTTATGAACATTAAAACATCTTGTTTATGCCTTAAAATGATCTCCTATTTATAGTAGAGGGAGTAAAATATGTGAAGTTACATATTTGCCCCTGCTTTAATGTGGTTATTATATTATATTTTAGGCATTTTAGGCCATCCAGTTCTTACGTGCTTGACTACCTTCTGACTTAGTTAGTTGAGCTCGATGGATCTTAGTTCGATAAGGTCTGCTCGTTCGGCTATCTTGAGTCGAGGTTTGACGGTCAACCGTTGATGGACTTCAGGTTGGCAGTATTGACTCTATTGGTTAGACTTTATCAACCGACTGATCTCATATAATTGTCAACCTTCAATCCCTGGTGAGGAGCTCCTGTTGGTCGAGCAATGCTAGATTATTGGGCAGAGGGCGAACCAATGTAACTCGATAGGTAGCTCACTCTTCAACAAAGAGAGCGAGATGGTGATATGTTTACCTCTTGATTCCTCATAAGAATCCTCTAGACGTCTGTGGGATGACTGATGGTATTGAGTGGTTGTATTTCCTCGAGTCTCGCCTATCAGAAGGTTGAATGCCCGCTTTAATGGGCTTTCTTATAGTGGTTGGCTTGCGTGACTCTGTCCTATCTTGGTTCGATGGGTTTAGACTCATACCATATCCCAATGGACGTCTTTTGTCTTGCGAACTCTGGCTTAGACGACTGTATCTGGTTGGCTTTAGCTTTGCTGTGGTTCGGACTGCTTCATCTTGTTAAACAAACATACCTTCTAGTCTTCTACTGGTAGGCCCCCTTAGTTGTACTTTTATATTTCTTGAACCATTGGATCTTCTCAAAATTTGTGTTGGTGCATTTCTGATGTA
>NW_018239975.1:0-822 GCF_001263595.1 Phalaenopsis equestris | reverse complement strand
TTTTTATATATTTTTAAATGATTTTAATTTCTTTGTAATTCATATACTCATTGTAAAGGAAAAGGATGTTTTCTTAAATTTGAACTCTTCGTCACAAAAATTTTGTTTAGATTTCATAAGTTTGCTTTTGAAAGTTTATCAATTAGTTTAATTAAACTAGTTTTTTTTTATCTGCATTTTATTTAGTATACACTTAATTATTTTAGATTAAAATTTCGTACTTCAGTTTTATAGTTTGAATTGTGTTTTACGTTATTATCATAAGAAATTACCTATAAGCATTTCCAACTTCCTTGTAGAATCGATATCTAGGATTCTATTAAAGCTTTTTATTACTTGAGCGATACATATATTTGCGTTATTATTAGAGGATTTGACAGTTTAAAAATTCTTATAAGATAAAATTATTTTTATTAAAGTTATTTTTGTTGGGTTTACAATGCATATTTATTATTATAAATGTTGTGTGCATTTTATAATATTGAAAATTATTTACAAAAATAATACACAAAAATCCGTCGCATCAAGTTTTTGGTGTCATTGTCGGGGATGTAACGGAAAGTATTAGTAAATTACTTTTTAGTTTAAAACATTTTATTTGAACTTAAAAAAATTATTCATAGTTTAATTTAAAATTATTCGTAGTTTAATTTAAATATTTTCATATTTAAGTGTGTTTGCTTATTTTAATTGCTTATTTTGTTTTTTATGCGTAGTTTAAGATCTGAAGATTTTGTATCTTACTATTTAGAGTTAGAAGGAAATATAAGAAAATTTTGAAACAACGAAAAAAGATAGATAATTTTAATAAAATAGCTTGCA
>NW_018239974.1:0-1333 GCF_001263595.1 Phalaenopsis equestris | reverse complement strand
TACAGGCTACAGTCGTCAAGCAAAAGCTTCGACATATAGCCTTGGATAGGTTAAAAATCCTTGGTGGATTTCTTCAACCTCTTCCATAACAGGTTACGGTCGTCAAGCAAAAGCTTCGACCAACAACCTAGGATAGGTCAACAATCCTCAGTGGATTTCATATGACTTTGTTCATTACGGGTTAATACCGTCGAGCATCTCCAGTTATACAACTCAGAACTGGTCTTACATCCTTATTAGATTCTCCTTCAACCATACCCCTAAAAGACAAGCCCAAGAAGCAAATCTTGATTGGATGATAGCAGTGGACAGGGTCCTCACTAGAAATAATCTATGAGAGCAAATGGTTGACAGGGTCTCCACTCAAAGACCTCAGAAGGTATCAGTTCAAGCTCCTTTAAGGCATAAGTCCGATGGGGCACAACCTTGGAAAGCCTGAACCACAAAAGCCTCAGAAGCAACGTAAAAAATGTACAAGGAAATACATTGTCATCATCTACAAGTGTTACATCATATGATTAAAAAGACTACAAATACAACCATAAGGGGTACAACAAATCAGCTCATCTTCGAGCAGAGTCAGCATCAACTCCATCAAATTTCAGTACTTCTGATGATCGTCAGGGGGTCTCTAAATGTTGTCACCACATAAACGACGGGGACGACTTTCCTATTTGCCTTAAATCTGCACCATAACTCTGCACCATAGCTCGAGACCACAACTCTGCACCGTAGCTCGGTACCACAGCTTTGCACCGCAACACTGTGTCGCAACACTTCGTCCGCAACAAGGCACCGCAACACCTCGCTGCAACTCGGCCCTGCAATTCTTTGCCACAACTCGACGCCACAACTCTTCACCGCAACTCTGCACTTCAACTCTTCACCGATACGCAGGACGACTTTCTTCTTCTTGGGAAATCATGGTCTCGGATGATAGTCTTGAACTCAAAATGTCGTCGCGATGCTTCGCTGCTACCCGTTGCCTCGTCACGCAGCACCACCGCAACACATCAACGTGACGCACTGCCACAATGCATCGCATCGCCCCGATGCCTCGCCGCCACGCACCGCTGCAACTCATCGCCGCGGCACGTCGCCGCAAAAGAACGTTGCCTCGCCGCAAAACCAGGCTGCGACGATCCTTCACAATGTGTCGTTGTGACACACCACTGCGACGTGTCACCGCGTCACACCGTCATAACGCGTCGCCCAACCGCGACGCACTGCCGCAACGTGTCACCGTGATGCACTGTGGCAACCTGTCACCGCGGCA
This sequence comes from Phalaenopsis equestris, assembly GCF_001263595.1. Lineage (NCBI taxonomy): Eukaryota > Viridiplantae > Streptophyta > Magnoliopsida > Asparagales > Orchidaceae > Phalaenopsis > Phalaenopsis equestris. Next base: position 57 of record NW_018239974.1, on the reverse strand, counting down.
CATCACCGCAATGCCTCGTCAGGAAGCACCGCCGAAGTGCATCGTCGCGACGCTCTA
>NW_018239973.1:0-392 GCF_001263595.1 Phalaenopsis equestris | reverse complement strand
AGCAAAGGTATAACCTCACTCACTCTCTCGAGCCTAAACAAGCTCTCCATTTATGATGGCTTAATTTCATAGTATGTTTACCATATAAATGTGTTCGTCTCTTCAAGACGAACAATTTAAAAAAAATCATCAAAATTCATTAAGAAACAAGAGAGATATTAAGGTTTTAAGTTGGACGGCTTTCGATTAAGGCCATCGGGGACGATGAACGGATGTCGTCCATTCTCGTGTGCTCGCGTATATTGAATGGATGGCGGAGATCAAGTCGGATGATCCTCTGGAACGATATGGCGGGTCACGTGGCAGCTGACTCAGAAAGCGGCCTCAAATAGAAGCACGCCGCGTGGCTGTTCCACAGATTCGATGATCCAGTCAGCCCGTGGTTTGAATAA
>NW_018239972.1:1684-2095 GCF_001263595.1 Phalaenopsis equestris | reverse complement strand
CAAGATTAGAGAGAATTGTCTTAGATGATTTGGTCTCACCACCCAAGAATTTCATTTAAAAATATCACTATTTTATTTTTAAAAAGTAAATTAAAAATTTTTTTTTTCATGCATAATCAATGCGGCATATATGTACAAATTAAAGTTCGGTATTAGATACGTAAATGCATAGAAATTGAATGATATATATGTAAACCCTCCCCCAAAATAGGGTCTGTTTGGGGCAGCTGCAGCTTATTGAATAATCTGTTGATAAGCTGATTAAAAATAATCTGTTGATAAGCTGATTAAAAATAATCTGCTGATAAGCTATGTGCGGTGGCTATTGCAAATTTTTATGTTTTTAGAAAAATCAGACTACTGCCAGAAAGCTGTCACCGCACGTCTGAAAATACTGTTTTCAACGTTTTC
>NW_018239972.1:0-1633 GCF_001263595.1 Phalaenopsis equestris | reverse complement strand
CACCGCACCAAATAAGCTGCCCCAAATGAGCTCTAAATCTTGGTCTGCTATGCATAAGAAATTAAAAATATTTACAAATTGAACCCAACCATGAACAGCTTAATAATATTCTGAAACAACAATAATTATAAAATATTCATTTAATGCTCATTTGACAATATTTATATATCTCATGAGTAAGAAAAAAATTAAAAACAATGAATAAAATAAAATCTATCTCATGAGTTCTTAGATTTGGAGAGATTTTTTTAAAAAGAAATAATTTGACTTATAAAAAATAATCTCATAAAACAAGATTTTCAGTCAAAAAAACATTTTTTGATCAACAAAAACAAAAAGAAAATGAAAAAAATTTCATTTTTCTTGATTTTTCATGACTTTTGATTAGGTAAGATTTTTTTTTCTCACAAGTGTTTTAAGCATTTTTGTCAACATATTAAATTCGAAGCTCATAAAAATAAATTAATGTCTAAATCTTTAGATTTCAATTTAAATAAGTTAATATTATTGGTATTTTTTATGTGATTTAGAATGCTATATAATTAAATATAAAGATTTTAATACTATACATACAAATACATGAAAAATAATGATATATGTTTAAAAATCTTCCAAAATAGAAATTATAAGGCTCTTTCACAAACTTAAAGTTTTCAAAATACTAATGTTGTTGTGCATGTGGAATGAATCCCAAGGAGATCTAAAGCCCTAGGAAATAAAGTACAACAGAGGATCCACTAAAGAATATGACCGAAGGACCAACTTATTTGACCAAATGCAACCCCTAAACTGAAACTGGAGGCCGACTGGATGAAGACCAATAGAACCAAAGACTAAGGCTAATTGAGCGAAGCGAAGCAAAGGCATCGACTTGTCTGTCATAGCAATTCGACTCAGGGAAAGAATTTAATATCATTAGTCATCTCATGGACACCACCACGGTTTCTTTTTAAGGGCCAAGTTAACAATGAGACAGCCCACTAAAATACATAATTACCCCATCAGTAAAGAATGAGCTATTTATCGAGTTACAATGATTCACTCTCTGCTTAATATCCTAGTATTGTTCTGCCTACAAAAGCCCATCATCTAAAGATCAATGGTCGATAGTTATGCTAGCTCAACCTATCAATAACATTTAGCCAACGAAGATGAATTATAGTCAGATAAGATCAACTGATTGTCTACCCCAACTAAGCATAACTGTTTGAACAAACTTTATCGATTGAATCCCACCAAGCTCAGCTGATAGAGTCAGAAGGTAGTCAAGCCACGCACTCACATACATAAAATACTTAAAATATCATGTAACGCTCACATTAAAACGTATATAAACATGTAACTTCATATTTTATAGCTCTTTCTCTATTAATAGAAGAATTATTTCATGAAAAAGTGCTACTCGATAAAACTTATTAGTGTTTATTACAATGCATTTCTCTCTTTCTTTCTCTCATGTCTTGCACTGTAACCCCGGAGAAAAATCAAAATCTAACAATTATCTTTTATATTTACTTATATTTAAAATTTTAAATTTGACAAAAAATAAATTAATGTCGGTTCTTTTTTAAAGTAAAACACATAAAATTCTGAGTGAAGTGATTAAAATAAATATAAAAGCTTTAAGCGGTAG
>NW_018239971.1:0-275 GCF_001263595.1 Phalaenopsis equestris | reverse complement strand
ATAAAGCAAGAAATATGTTCTAGTAATTTCACATAGAAACAAATAACTGCGAATTTTTCTCCCTCGTTCAGTAGGATCTGCTGAAAAGTTGAAAAATATCAATTTATCGTCAGAACATTCAGAATTTCACCCACAATAGTTTCAATAATCTAATTCACAGCATGATATAACAATTCAAACACAGCTGCGTTTGGCGCAGCGGCAAGGCCGCAGTGCGGTGCGGCGCCACTGAAATTTATCGTTTGGGGCGGCGGTGCCCTTGCAGCGGGCCGCGA
>NW_018239970.1:0-6744 GCF_001263595.1 Phalaenopsis equestris | reverse complement strand
TTTCAATCGATCTTGTTCGATTGATCAAGTATATTTTTTTTTATGTCGGCTGACTTGAGTTTACATTATCTTGCGCTAAAAATATAATTTAAATTTTTAAATTGTCAAAATATTTGAGTGATGAGCATCTGTTTACCTAGGTTGCTCGAGCTTCAGATTCGAGTCGTTAGTCACAACGCATCGATTCTAGTAACAATTTATCATTTTTAATGTGGCCAGCCTGAAGATTTTAAAGCGCTCCAAAATTCATCTTAAGATCTGTGTCATGCCTCAAGATTCGTGTTGGATGATGGTAATTTGATGGAGGTTTAACAAGTTTTAATTTATTATTGAAAAACAGATGATCAAGAACAAATTAATAGCTTAGCGGCATCTGCTGATTTGAAATAAAAGATTTCTCTTGAATTAATTAATAATAATAATAATAATAATATTATTATTATTATTATTATTAATTAATTCAAGAGAAATCTTTTATTTCAAATCAGCAGATGCCGCTAAGCTATTAATTTGTTCTTGATCATCTGTTTTTCAATAATAAATTAAAACTTGTTAAACCTCCATCAAATTACCATCATCCAACACGAATCTTGAGGCATGACACAGATCTTAAGATGAATTTTGGAGTAAAAAATATTCAAACCTTGATAAAATATCGTCCATAACTCCAATTTTTGCAAACTTACAGTTAAACTGGCTGTCATAGTTGGTCCAATCCGAACCAAATCAAGTTTAGATCACGCCATTAAACCGCTTTTGGAAGTTTTCTGGACACATTTAGAAGATCAAACGAATGTTGATTCTGACGATTTTATAATCAAATCGAGCGTCTTTGGCAAGGCTAATCCAATGAGCTCAAGATCAGTCAATTCCGACATTATTAAAGCACTCAAATGTTTATTAAAGCTCGTCTAATCCAGTGAAGCTCTCTAAGCCGTCCAATAAAAAATATTCATACTCTTGCATTAATTGCACAAAAAACTTTATAATAGAACTCCACCAATCTCATGAGGAGAGGTGAATGAGAGCTTGAGCCTTGAGAAAAAACTTGAAGCTTTGAGAAGAAACTGAAGTCCAACACCACTCAAGTCGACCACCACCGACCATCATCAACCATCGTCGATCGTCGTTGACAACCACCGACCACCGTCGACTGTCGTTGACCATCGTCGACAACCACCGACTACCATCGACCACCACCACCAACCGTCTTCAACCACCGCCAATCTCCGTCAACCACCTCCGACCGTCGTCGATCGCCTCTAACCACAGTCAACCACCACCGATCAATACCACTAATTGTTATCGGTAACCACTCGTCGATGTTGCAGATTAGGAAACCTAGTAACCTTTTCCCACTTGTGGGATAAATGGTTGTAATTATAATCATATTTTTATAGTATAACTCTTCAGTTGGGTCAGACCCCATGGTTTTTCCCTTTCTAGGTTTTCCACGTAAGAACTTCTAGTGCAATTATTAGTTATTTATTCTTTTCTGATGTATGTTGAATCTTTGTACCATACTAAAACAATAATTTGCTACAATATTGCCATGAATTTTCATGCATTCATCAGTTTGGCACCGTGTGTGGGAAACATCAATGTTACCACTGAAATACTTGTGAGGCTTATTACATGGCCACCAGTCATAAGAGTTGTGACAACGGAGCATCCCGCTCCAACACCCATTGTTCCAGGGAGCAATCACGAAGTCAGGGGCTGCATGCTTCTTCATCTTCCCGCCTTGGAAGACATTATCCTACCAACGAAGGTGTCTTGGGTCCTTTTATAGAAGATTGAATGCAGATAATGTAGGATGCTCAAGTAGATACCTATAGCTCCTACGTGGGGCTCAACAACTGCAACCCACACCATTGAATGAAGTTTGTTTACCACTAACACAACAACCTACAAGAAATGCACTACTTCGAGGAACTCATACCACTCGCCATCCCCAAGAAGGAACATTTATTCTGTCAGGTCGTGATGTTGAACTTCCAGATACTGCAAGTTTCACTCATCCATCTCACACAAAACTTGACAACACCACACCGTGTTGTCATTCCAGATGATGTCATTTGTAACGAGCTACGACATGTCATCCAGGAAGAGTTCTCTCTAGAGAAAAAGTATCACTTCTCCGCTCACCTTAATGTCCATGAATATTCTCTTTAGCAGATTCGGTTCCAACTAGCTTCAAGCTTCAGAACATCAACAACTACAAAGGGATAACTAGTCTTTATGAGCATATTGATCACTATCAAACCATCATGCATATTCAACGTTCTTCTTATGCACTTCTATGTCAAGTGTTTTTGTTCTCGGCCACTCTTAAAAGATAAGCACACACCTGGTTCAACTCTCTTCTAGAGCACACTTTATACATATTTAGTGAGCTTCCCAGAGTATTCGTGAAGCAATTCATGACAAACCAACAGATCATCAACAATTCATCCAATCTCTTAAGAATTTGCCAAAGTGAAGGAGAGTTGCTTAAGGACTACTTCCACAGGTTTTCCGCTGAAGCCTGTCAAATTTCAAGTGGATCCAGAGTTACTGAGAGGAGTCATCCTTGCGATTCATTCTACTCATCACTGATGCAGGAGAGAGTTCGTTCTTATGCTAACCTTTTCTGCCATGTTGAGCCCAAATCACTGCGAACGAGGCTCTCAGGGCACATAATCAGCGGTTCGAGCAATTTAAGGGAAAGCGCAAGAGTAACACCAGAGACAATAATCAATCTTCACAATGGAAAAAGTTTAAATAGTAGAGAAATCATGACCTCCCTCCCCAACCTATGGGCTAACAAAGTGAGCATTGACCTAAGAAAGAGTATACACCACTTAACATGTCTCTTGTTAATGTCGTGATGACCATCAAACATGAGGAAACTATTTAGTGTTCTCATCTCCTAAAACCTACCTTGGGGAATTAATAACAATAATGTTATTTTCATTGAATTCATGACCACACCACCGAGGCTTGTAAGCAGCTCAAAGAAGAGATTGAAAAGTTGATTCTGTAGGGATATCTCAGTTGATTTGTATAAAACAAACCAGCTGATACCGATAATGCTACCACTTTGGGGCAACATACACAAAAGCAAAATTAAGGGGGTCACCTAATCGTGGGCGGAATTCAGACAATTGTAGGAAACTCATTGTTGACCAATCAAGTCTTTATCATTGCACCTAATGAACCAGTGCAGGAGAAATTGTGCCTCGAGCTTATCACTTTTGATGATTCTGATTTGGGTGGAGTTCGAGTTCGCCATCAAGACCCTCTCATCATTAGAACCTGAATTGACGAAGCTTGTTACAATGTAAGGAGGATCTTGATCAATAATGGAAGTTCTATTGATGACTTGATCTACTCCACTTTCCTCAGCTTGGAACTAACAAGGGAATGACTTTAACCTGCATCAGGATCATTATACGGTTTTTATAATCGATAGGTAAGAGTTGAGGGAACAATAAATATCCTCGTTGTCATATGAGATTTTCCTTGAAGAACAACCCACTCAGTTGAGTTCATCGTCTTCAAGTCAGAATCAACATAGAATTTATAATTCCATCTTCGAGAGACCCCTGCAATCCATCTTTGGCATCGTGACTTCTGTATCACATATGAAGCATAAGTTTCTAACTCTAGCAGGGTCGACATCGTGTGAGGAGATCAGCAGATAACACAATCATGCTACCTTAGGAAAGTCCAGCCATGCTCGTAAGTGACACTTAACATTGAGAACTTTAATCTTTGAGATGAAGATGTATCTTAACGGGCTTCTCCTGTGGAAGACTTTTTCCATGTCCTGCTCTCCAATGAGAACCCCTCGAGAACATTGTAGTTTGGTTCCCTACTCTCCGATGAACAAAAGTCAAAATATGTAGATCTTCTTCAAGGGAATCAATACATTTTTGCATGGACCTCAGCCAACATGACTGGAGTTGACCCAAGAATCATTATGCACTCTTTAAAGGTAGATCCAATCTTTAACTTTGTCATCTAGAAGAAGCGCAACTCTCCCCAGATTATTTGCAAGCTATCAAACAAAAAGTTAACAAGATTTTGGAAGCAAAGTTCATAAGGGAAGTGCACCACCCCGCATGGTTGGCCAATGTTGTCTTGGTCAAGAAAGCTAGTGGTGCATGGAGAATGTGTCTCGATTATACCGACCTCAAAAAAGCTTTTCCGAAAGATAACTTTCCCCTGCCACGCATAGATCAACTAATTGATGCCACGTCCAGACACCAGATGCTCAGCTTTATGGATGCATACTCATATGACAATCAAATAAAAATAAACCTGATACATTAGGAATCCAAACAAAAAAGGCTTTATACTGCTACAAGTTTATGTCATTTAGAATGAAAATGCTAGTGCAACTTATCAATATATCAGTTTAAAAACCTTCTCGGGCATACAATGAAGGTTTATGTTGATGATTTGTTAGTAAAAAACATAGAAGCATCCCAACACATTTCTCATTTAGAAGAGTGTTTCTAACTTCTTTGTCTAAATGTGCTTTTGGAGTCAAATTAGGGAAGTTTCTGGGATTCATGGTTACTCATCGTGGAATTGAGGCAAGCACAAAAAAAATCAAGGTGCTGAGAGTTATGGTACCTCTAAGGAACATAAAGGAGGTGCAAGGCTTGATTGATCGTATAACCGCTCTATCCCACTTCTTATCTCATTCTAGAATAAGTATATGTTGTTCTTCAAAATACTTAACGGTTTCCAGTACATCGATTTTCAATGGACAGATGACTGTCATATCTCTTTCGATCAACTAAAGACATATCTGGCTTCATCGCTCCTCCTCTCAAGACATATCTTGCTTTTTCAAGATATTTGACTATTTCACCTCACGCGATAAGCTCTCTCCTAGTCAGGGTAGAAAGCTCAATTGAAAAGTTAGTTTACTATATCAGTAAGATTCTCTCTGATACAAAAACTCAATATCTGCTTGTGAATAAGATTGCACTAACCATAGTTTTCTTAGAAGGAGACACCGTCCTGACTTCCAGACCCACACTATTAGCGTCTACACACAACTTTTTTTGAAGGTTATCCTGCAAAAACCAGAAGCACTAGGAAGATTAGTTAAATGATCAGTAGAATTGAGAGAATATGACATTTTTTATCTACCACAACCAAACATCAAATTACAAGTGTTGGCCGATGTTGACCTCAATCTTGTGAGGACCTCTTCTCTCTCTATTAAAACCCAGGATTTAGCCTTAGCATTTCCAAGTGACCTTTTTAGATGACTAGAGATGGAACTCACCCATATAGGACTTCTAACCAATCCAACACTCGTTTAGGGTTCCCTGAGTTTAAGCCTAAATCCTCAACCCTTAGCTGAGATGATTGAGAGTCTAGTTCAGTAGAAACCCAAGTTGACTTCCTATACGTGGAAGATGCCCTAGGTTACCCATAGAGCTCAAAATCATACGTATTCCTCGAATGACCCATTGAATACCCCTGAGATTCTCATCGACCTTAGAAAAGCCCATCAGAGAGGAGGCAAGACCTAAATGGGAGGTTCTTACCGCATTACCTAAATGGTCCTGGAAATCACATGACACTAAAATTCAAAGAAAAATGGAGGGGTGATTCACCAAAGTCATTCTTTGGTCTCACCTAATGCTTTCTCAATACTAATTAACCCTAAAATTGGCATAAACCTAAACACATCAACAAATCAACTCTAAGAAATTGAAATCACCAAGAGTCACCAAAAGTCAATTGGGTCCAAGTTAACTTGAGTCAATTATTGAAAAATTGAGCCCATCAAAACAAAACTTAGCTTGATTCAAGGTGTTAAGATCTAAACCACTTAGTAATCAAAATTCTTAAAACCAAATCAAGGTAAACGCCATTACAACATAAGCAACGTAGGGAAACCATTGTGAAACAGTAAAATAAGCATGAGTACAACTGTCGTTATCCCTCAAACAACAAAATATGTATTCAACTATCATAAATGTAAACACATAAAAAATTGTGTTGGGCTTCCTAACAAAAAAAGAGCACCTGAAACCATCAAATAACCGAACCTTGTAATATGAAGCAAGGAAAGCAAGTTAACAAATGCTCAACCCTCCAATATCTCTTCTCAATGTTTTCTCTCAAATATTAAAAATTAGGATGAAATCTCAATCCATGCTTAACCAAATAAATAGGACTGAAAGCGTGTTTATATATTGCTCCAAACAATTGTCAAATTCACATTTTCATATAACAAATCTGTGTAGGAAGAAGGAAGCAAATATGACCAAACCAATACTTATTTGATAAGTATGTAATCATTCCTAAAAGCAAAACCAACTTAAGAATCGACAAACAGTATGCATCAACCAAAGTTCGCAAACCTATAAAACAAATAGCAGAGCATACCTTGTTTTCCATGTGAAAATGGGTTTTAGCCACTGGGAAAAGAGAAAAAAATGCAAGTCTCCACTGCTTTACATGTAAAAATCTCAAAATAAAATAAAATAAAATCACTATGTGCAAACCATACAGCTCATAGAACAAATCCACAAAGAAGAGATGAGGGGGAGAGGATACCGAAGAAAGGAGGAAGCAAATGTCGGCATAAAGCCCTATCCAATTGTGTCGCGAAGCAAAGAGAATGTAAGGAGAAGAAACCCTAGAGAGATCGCGTACGGGATGAGGGGAAGCGGGAGGAAGCGGGAGGGAGGGCACAAAAAAGAAAAGTCACCAAATAACCCGAAATAATCC
>NW_018239969.1:0-258 GCF_001263595.1 Phalaenopsis equestris | reverse complement strand
CAAATGAGTTCATGTCGCTTTGGGCATGTTCATGCAAATTTTCAGCATGATCATCTTTTATCACTCTTATCTGAACTTAAGTTTATTAAATTGTGCTTATTTTATTTGTACTAGTTAATTAAAATATTTAGATATATGTTAAATTATGTTTTATTTCTAAAGTACAACTGCAAAAAAGAAAAAGATATATTTTTTTAATTTGGTCAATCTAGTAGTTAACTTGAAATATAATCATATGATTTGATAAAAATCCACTCA
>NW_018239968.1:298-2205 GCF_001263595.1 Phalaenopsis equestris | reverse complement strand
GCTTGAAGCTAACTCAGTGGGCAGCCTTCTACAACGGCAGTCTACAACAACATGAGGATCTACAACAACACATCTCTCTCTTTAGAATTAAACAACACGCCATATGATTTTGAGGTTGTCTGCCTAGTGCGACAGAAATTCTCACCTTATCTCTAGGCCTTTGCACAATCATGTTGTGCAATTTAAGCCCTAACTCGTTTTAGGATTCTGAGATTGTCGTTCGTCACGACCTGAATCCTCATATCTTCCAGACTATTTGTGCGATCATCTCACACAAATGTAAGTTCTAACTAATAAAATTCACAGGATGAAAAACTTAATAATATCTCATCAAAACTGAAGCCAAACTATAAGATAACTTAGGAAATCACCGAGGTTCTCCTCAGGATCTTTGACAACCCCTAATTTTCTCCTTCTTTGGATTCTATAAATAAAATGTTCCAAATTTGAGTCTTTCTCCCTATGTCAGTAAAGTAGCAACGTCTTAATGTAGTGTCATGGTGCCTCAATTAATAGTTAAATCTTGAGCCACACCATATGTATTTTTAACTGATGGGTTACCCACAATGTCAGTAGCTTACGAAGGTACATCGCCATACTTGATCTATAAATGGGTAGCTTTTGGCTGCTCCAACGGCTTGAACATTGGCAGGTTAGATCTCTTATATTAGATCTCTTTTAAGGTTAGAGGTGTTCCAAAAAGCTCAAAGATTCAACTTATGAGTTGGAAGGCTTGTGGTTGGACTTTTGGGTTAAAAAGTTTAACTTTTGGTAAGAGATGTTAAACTTTTTAACCCAAAAGTTTAACTTTTGGTAAGAGATGTTAGGCTTTTGGAGATCAGAGAGCTCTTCTTGAAGCTGCAAAGAATGTTTAGTCTGTATTTCACCCGACAAATTGTTAGAGTGATTTCTACCTCAACACAAACTTTTTATTCATCGTGAAAAAATCTTTTAGGCCATCGCTACAGTCCGGGGTGGCAGCAAAAGTTACTAGAGCAATCCCTCAGACCACTAAAGTTGGGACGCCATATAACCTTTGCATAGGTGAGACTACTTTCTCTTCCAAAATTTATTTGTTCATAAGAACAAGTATGTTATGTGATAGAGAAGTTAGACTATGATGTTGTTAGATAACACCTAGTTTAATGTCCTTTATTTTGTCATTTTTTCTGCAGTTTATATGAGTACACTTGTGTGCATGATACACAAAAAATACATGCATTTTTAGACCCATATTTTATACCTATTTTTGATGATATTGCACTTTAATGGAAGATATTTTGATGTTTTCTTGTTGGTTGTTGATTTTTAGGGCTTAAAGCAAAAAGAAAGCAAAATGAATGAAATTTGGAGTCAAAATGACGTTTGTGAAGAAATGCTCAGCGCCAGCAGCGCCGACGTCACAGAACAAATTAACACAGAGATTTTTTACTCAGCATCGTCGGTGTCAGACCAGCGCCGATGGCACCAAAGGCGGCGCAGACCCCGTTTCTAGAAGGTTTGATGTATTTGGATGACTTTTTGAAGAGTTTTTAAAGGCACCTCTTGGAGAACCGACCTTGAGCTATATTTGGGGTCGAATTTCATCAGAAAATGGGCTCCTCTACGTTTTTCACTCCTCTACTTTCATTTTTTGCACCACATCATTCCATTCCACTTCCACATTGGAGTCAATTAATGATTTTGTTTTCATAGTTTAGAGTTTTTGTGGTGAGATTTAGAATGAAACTTTCTATAAGAGTGTTAGAGAAGGAGAAAAGTGAGAGATATCTTCTTCCTGCATTTCTAAGGAAAGGCTACAAAAGATTTGCTTTGAGAAATAATTTTTCAGATAAGTATTGTTTGTTTATCAGTGTTGTATGAACTTTTTTTTTATATATAAAATTTGTGTTTTGTTATTTCTTTCT
>NW_018239968.1:0-226 GCF_001263595.1 Phalaenopsis equestris | reverse complement strand
AATATTAAATTGTAAAATAAATTGTGATGATTTTTCAACTCCAAACTTAATTTACTTTTCGATCTGGCCAATTGAATTGTTAAAATGTGTTGTGAAACATATGATCCAGGAAATAGAGTATGAGTTCTACAACAGTGTAAGGATCACATTTGATTCTATGAAGGAGAACATCATTTATGGAATTAAGTGTGAATAAATAGAGAAATATTCTTTGTTGGGTGTAGAA
>NW_018239967.1:0-430 GCF_001263595.1 Phalaenopsis equestris | reverse complement strand
ATCTTCCATGTCCCTTTCCCATCGGTGAGAAAGTTAATGACATCGTTAAGTGGGCCTTCCATTGTACTGAAGGTTTCATAATTGCAGATATAGGAGTCTAGGACATCATAAAATGAGTTATTGCGGGCGACACTATACTCAACAGAAAACCCTCTTACTTGAACGTTCCGTCCTAAGAATAGAACACATTGGCATATAATTCTTTTACAAAATTCACAGCAGCCTTGTTGGTGGTATAACAAAAATTTTCCCACCTCTGTTCGGTAATAACTCGTTTGACTTCTCCTCCCGGACTCTCAAAAACATGATCTTCTACACATTTCTTCCCTTGAAATATTGAAGTAAATCTCAACTGAGCCTTCGCATTGATGAAGTGAGACTCGCAAACTCAAGCTACCTCTTTTGTCGCGGAGCCATTTCAATCTAATCA
>NW_018239966.1:0-486 GCF_001263595.1 Phalaenopsis equestris | reverse complement strand
TCAAAATTAAATGGATTTGAGGTTTCATCAAGGACAATTGATAATTTATTTTGATGTGTAAGAATGTTTTAAATATTTTTCAATATTAATTGAGGCCAATTGACTAAGCTATGGGTTCAATTGGGTGAGATTAAGTCATATGGTCAATATTGGGGTTTTGAACCCAAATCAAAATTAGGCTCAAATAATGAACCAATTGAGCCTGGATTTGGTTTAATTTGATCATATCAACAGTGAATTTGAGTTTAGTATGGGAATTCGGGTCAATTAAGATTAAATTGATAGACATTTGAGATGGATTTGGGGTATTTTTGGGTCTTTAAAGGACAATTTGGGGATTTTGATTAAAGATTGTCAAATTGGCCAAATTGAGTCATGTGGTAGTTGAAAGGAATAAAATTGAGAATATTTGTGATTTATTGTAATTTTCTGAGAATTTTTAGAATTTTTGAAATTTTGGGTTAAAGGAGGGTCCCAAGGGCAGTT
>NW_018239965.1:0-650 GCF_001263595.1 Phalaenopsis equestris | reverse complement strand
ATGATCAACAATCTAAATAATTATAGTTATACAATTCTTTTCTAAAAATGAGGTTAATTGGTTTCTACCTCTTACCACATGTTTCAATCACCTTAGAATATTCCTTAGGCTCAAATATTACCCTTTAAACCTTTAGCTCACCCTAAATTTTAATTAGGGGGTGAAAAGATTTAAATTACAATTTTGTCCCTAAGGCTCCTTTTTTCATAAATTTTTAATTTTATTCACATGGGCTTGAAATTTTGGTAACCTAGCTCTCATTGGTTAATTAAGGTACCAGAGAAGAAATCATATTTTTATGATTTTTATTTTATTTTTATAATTATTTTAATCCAAAAAGAGGGGAATTTACAAAGTTAATTCATTTAAATAATCAAAGTAAAGTTTCTATTCTTAGGAAAATTATTGGGCGTTCAGCTAGATCAGAGAACTACTTGAACCAAATTGCATGAATTTTTTAATTATATTTTATTTTTTTAGTTATTTGTTTATTTTGGTGGTTAATTAAATAAAAAATGCATTTTATTTTGAAAAATCAATTTTATGTTTTTAATTGAACTCTCTGGCTTCAAGGAACTTAGATATATTTATTTTGTATTTTCCTAATTTTTTTTATTTTTTATAATTATTTTAGTAAAAATTAAGAAAAT
>NW_018239964.1:0-1675 GCF_001263595.1 Phalaenopsis equestris | reverse complement strand
AGAGAAAAGATGTGACTGAATTTGGAGTCGTTTCCACATTTCTTGCCAAAATTAAATGATGAATTTAACGTGCAGGAAGATTTACAGTGGTAGAGCAATAAATCAATATCAATATTCTACGAAAATTCAACATACACAGATAATATAAAAGTAATAGAAAGCCCATGATTTTTACGTGAAAAATTCTGAAGAGCAAAAAAATCATAGAGTCTAACAAGCACAATCAAAATAATCTACTATGTAATTGTGGCTCTTTTGGTACTTATTGACATCTGAAAGAAGCAAAGCTAATCTATAAAATGTCCTAACGTTGATTAAAATGTTGTCCCCACACAATGTTAGGAGTTGCAAAGCTTAACAGATCGAATTGCATGGCTTAACTAATTCATCTCCAAATCGGGTGACAATTGTGATGTGTTCTTCAAAACCTTAAGACGTGCCAAAAGTTTCATATGGTTAGAGGAGTGTGAGTTGGACTTCTAACGATTGAAAGATCTTTATCTTCAAGCTCATCACCCAGATTTAGTAGATATGACAAAAGTTTTATAAAATCATTCAAGTGTCTATCATTAGTAATATCATATGAATTTGAAACCTATACAGTTGACACTTTATATGAAGATGATACTCCACAGTTTTTCTGAGATTTTTAATCTCCAACATCCTCCACAATTTTCTTGCAGAACACTTTTCATCATCACCCAATATATTTGATCTCTTAAGAAAATCAATTTAAAACTATGCCACAAACACTCCAGTTTATCTTCAATCAATTTTAGAAGGAAATTCATTACTTTTAAGAACTTTCTCCTCATTAAAAGAGCACAACACATCCATTACATCACATCACTACATGCAAGAAGTTTCCTTTATCGTTAAATTTTTTCATATCAATCTTAAAGGGAAGTGTAACTAGCTGATAAATAGGCGCATTTTCCACCATTGAGGTGGATATTGAAATACACACTAACATGCTATTTTCCATTGCTCTACTAGATCTTGTAACTCAATTTGCTCCGATCTCTTTGTCTAACATCCGCGATTTTGCCAGAATCGCAACCGCGTGTTGCCGGAATCACTCCAACTAGCACTGATATCAATTGTTGTGCATAATAATGTGAAAAATAATTTCACACAACAAACAAATAATTAATCAAACACAATAGTATTTATGTGTTTCGATACTAATCTACTTACGTCTACAAGGAGAGACTATTCCACTATCAAAAGGAAAAAAGATAATTGAAATAGAATCACAATTCTGCACATAAAATTTAATCATGATCTCTCATGTAAATAAAAGAGAATTATGGCGCTGTAATAAAAATAAATAAAATGTCATATTTATCCCCTCCTACAACCAAGCCTCTAATATAACAGGTGAACCGTATATTAAACCTTGCCCTCGTGCACATGGCACCGGCAAGCATGCATGCATGATATCTTAAAATCTTGCTGATATTAATCTGTTACTAACTCATCAAGCATGACATTATTGCTTGAAAGACTATCTTTTTTTTTTGAAATTTGAAAATTAAGTTGAAGCTTTGTTGATGTAGGAGCTGGGCTGCAAATACGTTCCTTCTTCCCTAAAGCAATACGATTACTTTATGATTTTTCTGAACTGTCCTCTTTAGAAAAACCCTACTTAAGCATGCATGCGTGCATGAGCAGC
>NW_018239963.1:0-370 GCF_001263595.1 Phalaenopsis equestris | reverse complement strand
GAGGAATTTGACACCGTACCCTTTCTTAAGGGTTTGTGCCTCTGAACTTCAAAATATTTGATGGGACCAGGAATCCCAGACAGCATCTAGCACATTTCAGAGCTAATTGTGGTATCACAAGAAGTAATGAAGCTTTGCTTTGCCAACAGTTCGTCACCAGTTTAGCAGGAGTTGCCTTTGACTGGTACGCCAATTTGCCCAAGGATTCAGTCAAAACATTTACAGAATTAGAACAGTTATTTGTAAAAAGATTCGCCGGCGCGGAACGTCATGCAATTGAGATTCTACTCAGATTACATTTGGAAAACTCATTATGGAAAAACAAAAATCTGGATAAACTTTGGTAGATTACATTTTGAGGTGGAGAAAC
>NW_018239962.1:0-509 GCF_001263595.1 Phalaenopsis equestris | reverse complement strand
ATAGCTAACCGTAAAACTTTCTATTTTAAAGCCCGTTGTGATGGTCTGCGATGGCATACCCAATGCTGACCTTTTCTTGCACCCTGCCGATGGATCGCAACGCCCGTAATGTTGCTCCCACGATCAAGTTTGGAGCCGAATTTCCGGATTTGAAGACCTCGAGGTCATCCTCGGGAAAGCCCTGTTCGTGGTAATGAAGATTGCTACCCCGGAAGTTCAAGAGCCGCCTGCAGAACTCAATCTGAACTGCCTTCAGGACTTCCCTGCCTGAGGCTAAAGCTCCTACCGACATGACACCCGTCAAACCTGCTAGCCTCGCTGCTGCTAAGGAAAAAGAAGTAATGATTGTTGAGAATCCGATTGAGGGATTAACTGTCCCACCACCTGTGTTTGAGATCAGATCAAGTTCGAGGATTGTACCATTGACCCGTACTCAAAGGAGAAACCGTAACATAAGAGTTCGAAGGGCCATCAAAGCCCTGACTCTTGAGAACACATCTGATGAGGAG
>NW_018239961.1:0-297 GCF_001263595.1 Phalaenopsis equestris | reverse complement strand
GATGGTCCTGAAGTCCAAGGAGTTAGTCGTACTTTCTCCAGACAGAAATGGGTAAAGTATGCCAACGGAAGAAGGGTAATTTGGTCCAAGAGGGACCCAGACACATTACCAATGTGCCATTACCGATGTGTGAAGATAATATTTCTTGATTTTTATGTAGAGAAAAGCTTGTCCCCAGCAGAGTCGCCAGAAGCTATCGGCGATATTTTTGGTTGGAGGAGTAGTGCTTAAGAAGTGGTCGGTCACCGAGATCAAAATCCTATCGCTCGCTTTAGAAGGACATTTTAATTTACATAT
>NW_018239960.1:19816-20041 GCF_001263595.1 Phalaenopsis equestris | reverse complement strand
ACTTCCAAATTTTAATAACTTAGAAATTTATTAACATAATTAAGAAAGTAAGACTGGATTCTACCAATTAACCCCTTGTGTTTCAAACACCAAATAAAATGATTAAGATCAGAGGTTGTCCATTTCCTTCCTTGACTTAAGCCTAAATGTTAATTAAGCCTAAATTTTCAAAATTACACATTTGCCCCTAAGGTTCTAACACTTCATAATTTGTCAAATTCAATT
>NW_018239960.1:3159-3705 GCF_001263595.1 Phalaenopsis equestris | reverse complement strand
ATCTTAAATGACCAAAGTCACCTAAGAAGACTCTCGATAAAAATCAGGAAATATTGTCTTCAAGGAGTTTCAAAGGGTGAGACTTTTCAATGAGATCAGACGTAGAGGTGTGAAAGGGGATTGGTTCAAATTTGGAACATTTATTGTAGAGTCCAAAGGAGGAAGGACTAGGGGACCTCGGTGACTTCCCAAGCTATCCTAATGTTTGGCTCCAGTTTTGAGGAGAAATATTTAGGTGTTTCATCCTGCCAATTTTATCAGTTATGACTTACATTCGTGTGAAATGATCACACAAATAGCCTGGAAGATGTGAGGATTTAGGTCGTGACAAACGACAACCTTGAAATCCTAAGACGAGTTAAAGCTTATATTGTTTAGAAGGGCTATGCAAAGGCTTAAAGATAAGGTGAGGATTTACGTTGCATAAGCAAGCAACCTCAAAGTCCTATGGCTTTGTTGTTTAAGGCTTTGTTTGGCACATCTGTAGCTTCACAGCTTTTCAGTTGCAGCTGCGCTGTCACAGGAAACTGCTGCGGGGGAGCAGGC
>NW_018239960.1:1549-3143 GCF_001263595.1 Phalaenopsis equestris | reverse complement strand
ACGGGGAAGCTGGCTGTCTGTTTGGTGCAGCTGTGCAAAAATAGCTGCAGAGCAGTTGTTTCTGAAAAAATGATCATTTTTCCCTTGTTTGGTAAAACTGTTTAAAGAATGGTTGTAATAGTGAAAATTTTTTAACTTCATAAGTAAAATTTTTTATGTAATAAATTAGTGGAACTTGAATGTGTTAAATAAATAATAAATGTAAATGTTGGGTAATTGTAAAAGTTATGAATATCAAGCTTTGATAATCAAACACATATATTTTAATTTTTCAACTTTTATGAACATCTGAACGTAAACGTTGCTAAAAAACATTTGAACGTAAACGTATTTGGCATTTGTCGATAATAACACATTAATGAAAGTAGCTAAGTTTGCAGAATTTGTAATTTATTTTGCACAAGAAGCAAAGGAGAGTGTGCTACGAGATTGCTCTACATGGCTAAGAGCATGACTCATGGTGCAAATAATGGCATTTTTGGCATTTCCTTCAAGACAAAGTTGTAATTAATTACAACAAAACTCCAAAGAACTATAACAAAGTTCTGCACAGAACTACAAATATTGCTGATGCTTAAAACTACAAATATAGCTCTCTAATGCAGAACTAGCTGAGAAAACTTGCTTAAGCTTGAATCTGTAAAAGCAAAAATCCATAGAACTACAAATATTGTTGATGCAAAGTTCTGCAAACACCCTACAGATACATAAGAACTGCAATACCACAAAAACTACAAAATCAGACTTCTGAAAAAACATATTTCTACAGGTGAGGCAGATCCGTGAGCACAGAAAGGAAGTAGAATCAAATTTCTACATGGAAATCTAAAGCCTGAGCATTGTCAAACAATGTTCTATAGAACAAGAAAGTAATGCAGAAATTGAGCTGTTCTCAAATACAATTTGAAGCAGGACAATGTTGAACCTGAAAAACATGAATTCCCAAAGGTAATACGGAAATTGAACTATTCCCAAAGGCAAAGCGTGTTTTTTTTAGTTTATGTTAAAGCGCGTTTATATTTAGGTTTACATTCACATTTATGAAAATAAAATATATAAACCTAAATATTATATTTAGGTTTACCTATTTTAGTTAATATTTAGGTTTATGTTAAATATATAAATTTAAATGTGAATGTAAACATATACGAATTATAAGAATATCAAAATCCTCCCAATACATGTAATTTATGTGTTAAACAAAAGATCATAGGATTTATAAAGGGAACAAGGTTAGAAATGTTGTGCAAGCAATGTCCAGCTAGGAGCAAAAAGCATTCATATCAAGCCCTTATAGAAATGTTATGAAGATTTTGCAACATTAATTGAGGCCAATTAACTAGGATATGAGTTCAATTTGATGGGGTTAGGTTATGTGATCAAAATTGCAGTTTTGACCCAAATCAAAATTGGGCTCAAATCATGGGCCAATTAGACTTGTATTTGGTTTTTTGGTCATATCAAAAGTGAATTTGAGTTTAGGATTGAAATTGGGGTAAATTGAGATCAAATTGATGGACATTTGAGTTGGATTTAGGGAAATTTGGGTCTTTAAAGGCAAAGTTGGGGATTTTAGTTAAAGATGGTCAAATTG
>NW_018239960.1:793-1079 GCF_001263595.1 Phalaenopsis equestris | reverse complement strand
TCAATAGGAAAGTCCTATGGCTAGACCTTAGGCTACTAAAGAGGAAAAACTAAACCTCAACCAAAAGTGAGGTCAATAGAGGAAAATTTGGAATCGAATTGAACAAACAAAAATGAAAGTCACAATTTTGGCCACTGACGCTGACGACGCCCTAGATAATGGACATCAGCGCCAATAGCGCCAATCGGGAGTGCCGACCACGTCGAGTACGGTTGGACTGTTTTAGACGACTTTGATGAATTTTGGCGCAATTTCACTTCATAATAACACCCGGGAAGAGTTTAAA
>NW_018239960.1:0-429 GCF_001263595.1 Phalaenopsis equestris | reverse complement strand
TAATGAATTGTATATGATAGACAACGTTCCAATCTATCATTATACAAATTTCATTCCTACATGAGATTTGATGCAAGACGTGTATAATCTTCTAACGGATCAAAGTGAGGTGTGTGAGGTACGAGATAGAAGAAAATGTTAGTTTCTCTACTTCATTACTTAATCCAATCTTGAAGCAATGACATTTCTTTATTGTTGCAAAGTTACTCCCTACTATGAAAATTAGTAGAGTCACCAAAGAATGTTCTATTTTAAATTACTGCATTCAAATGGAAAAACCCATTAATATAGGGTCTATTATTTTTAAATATATATGGGTATCCTTACTAATGGACCAATTTATGGACTTGGACATCCATCTACCATCTTTTTTATTTGCAATCAAGCCAAAGTGCCATATGAAAGTTGAGAAAAGACTTTATTACCTTG
>NW_018239959.1:1659-2856 GCF_001263595.1 Phalaenopsis equestris | reverse complement strand
GTTTTTCAATGAAATGGATGAAACTTTAGAGAATGTAGATCATCATTATCATCATTAACCTTGAGCAAACTTTTAGGTGTCAGTTTTCTAAATACTCAGTTCATTTTCTATGTGCTAGATGTGATGTTATTCTCTTTATGCAAGCATATAACACAACTTCTAATTAAAAAAAAATTGGAATACAATAATTTTTCTTAATCTTTTAATATGAATCCCAGCAAACAATCTTCTTAGTTCATTTATGACCATCTGCTGTAGATAGGCCAAAATCACTCAATTCTAAAAAACACTCTTGTGAATTATGGCCAACCATAATAGCAGAAACATTGATTTCAAATCCAAAGGTTAATTGTACTCCAGAAAGTCTAGGTAAAGTTATATTTGATGGGGATAAATTCATGAACATTCTAAGAAACACTAATGTAATCATGGATTTAGCACAAGAAAATAGTCCACTACTATTCAGATATTGAAATATTCATAAAATTTCAGCACGCAAACCTGCATCTCTCGTACGTCCTTTCCTTCTGATCCCATCCTTAGTGTCTCCCTCTCCTTCTTCACCTCCTCAGGTATCGATATACCCTCCCGAACCATCTCCTTCACCTCAGCTTCCTCCACTATTAACTTATCAGCTCCAGCAACGAGACGCCGCTCCTTCGCCGCAAATAGCACCGCCTCGACGGCATCAGCGAGCGGGGAACGCTCGCCCCGAGGGCATCGATGCGGAGCCGCAGAGCTGCAATCTCGCGAAGAAGAGCTTCGCGCTCGGAGCTCCACCGAAGCTCCTCTCGGAGCCAGCGCTGCTCCTCTCGAAGCCACCGCTGCTCTTCCCGGAGCCATCGTTGTTCCTCGTGCTCCCATGATGAAGAGGAGGCGAAAGCAACGACAGCTGTAGAAGAGGACCAAAAGCTAGGGTTAGGGTTTCGGAGGATCTGAAACGAGGTCGGAAAATTGGTTTTAACGCCGGAGTGGAGGAGGCTGGTGAGGAGAGTGGGGTGGGTGCGAGGCGGGAGACTGGCAGTTGCCATTAGCAGAAACCTGGCGGGTGGGTATTGGGGTAAAGCTTAGGTGCGGATAGTATTGTGGTAAGAAAATTATAAAAAATGTGGATATGATGATATTGTAATGATATAATAATATTCATAATATTATTAATTTATAATTCATAGATATATTATATGTTATATATATATA
>NW_018239959.1:0-1601 GCF_001263595.1 Phalaenopsis equestris | reverse complement strand
TTGAAATTTCATCAAAAATATATATATATATATATTGAGCAATGTTAATTTAATTAAAAACAAATAATTCATTATTAATTTTACATTGTTTTGGGCTAGTTATCAAATTGATAATTTTGAATCTTCTTTTCATTAATTTAAGTCAATTGGGACCTCATGAGGAAAGTTTTCACTTCCATTAATTGTAATGGATAATTAAGTTCAAGATTGACGCAAAACAAATCAAATTACAATATTTATTTTATATCGAGTCTTCGTACTATAGTTAGGTTTATCTAAATCATGTAGAAGCCTCCAAGAAACTTTATCTTCCTAGATTGCACTATCAAAAATCATATTCCTATGTTTTTCATAAAAATTGATTGTTGACTTTTCTATTCCATTAGTATATTGTCAAAAAACTTTTTATCACAAGTAATTTTATAATTCACCCGACTAAAATATATTTAAATAATACTCAAGATTAACAAAATAATTTGAAATCCAAAGTTATTTCCAATTGCAATGCATAAATAAAATTAACTCCATGGCAATCATTTCTTTAGAGAAAAATGATTTCGGTGATACACATGTTCACTGATCAAAAATATAAAAATAATAAAATAAAACACAAAGGAGCAACAAACAAAATAAAATGACACACGGATCAAACTTACAAAATAAAATTTGATCCTAATCTTCTCTACTTGCACAAAGAATACTATGTCCCTCACTCTCATTCACTCACAAAAACTAATACACTAAGCTCTAAGTACATTCACTAAATCATTCCCATGCTTTTCCCCTCTATCGATAGTCCACACACTTACACATATACTCCATTTTTATCTAAAAAATGCTCTAACTACTCCAATCTGCTTTGTCTGTGTCAGAGCAGAAACTACTTTGCTCTGTTGTCTCACCATAACAGTACAAATTAGCAACTCAATTGAAGTGATGTAGTGCTCCAACACAATCAAGTCACAATATAGTGTTGTGCTCTCATATTTATGACTCCAACTACTTCATGTACCGGCACATTGGTTATATTTGGACAATGACACAATTCTTGAATAATAACACTTAAGTGCTAGGAATTGGAGCGGCGCTGCCATGCTTTCGGGTTTTTTACTCCATGGTGGTCTCTTTCAGCACTTTGATGTCGTGATGTTGAGTTCTTGGAAAAATTCTTTGAATTTGAAACTATTGGTGTTGAGGTGTTGGCTATCTGGGGCAAGGTGTTGAATGCATTTTTGCTTTTTTTACATTATTGCCAAGTTAGTTTCATGCAAAAAACATAGAACAAAAGACCATTAAAAGTATAAAATAAAATAACATGTATACAAAAATTCTCTTAATTGTTATGCATCTTGAATATTTAACAGTTTCTTCAATTTGCATGGAAAAATTATTGCTTTGTAGTTTTGATTGAATAACTTATATAAGATATTAATCTCTAATTCATAGGTCATTAGGTAATACCATATTTAATCATTTATTATATAACAAAAAATATATATTCACTACAAAAAAATTGAAATTATGTTGAACAATGCAATACAACCATATTATAAAAAAAATGTTAGTCAATCAATAAATTAATAAAAAATTAACTTATTAAT
>NW_018239958.1:0-379 GCF_001263595.1 Phalaenopsis equestris | reverse complement strand
ATTTGTACAATTTGAGGATCGTGTTCAAACGATTACGATAATAAAATCTCAAAATGAATCCCTTAAAATGTGCTTTTGGCGTTACCTCCGGGAAATTTCTAGGATTCGTTGTCCGTCATCGGGTAATCGAGATCAAACCGGATAAGATTAAAGCTATCTTGGAAATTCCTCCCACTAAAACCTTGAAACAACTACATTCCTTCCAGGGGAAGTTGGCATATCTGAGACATTTTATTTCTAATCTCTCAGGTAGGTGTCAGCCTTTCACGACATTAATTAAAAGGACGCCAATTTTTTTTGGGAGGATAAATGTCAGCGAGCCTTTTAGGACGTTAAACAATATATAATGACACCTTCTGTCTTGGCAGCCCCTATCCCA
>NW_018239957.1:0-802 GCF_001263595.1 Phalaenopsis equestris | reverse complement strand
TTACATACATACCACCTAATACCACTATTTTAACCTTTAAAATGTGAATATGGCTTTTCATGCATAGGTAAGTGACACACAAATATACGCAGAAATAGATGTTAAGGAGCTTGATGTGAAAATACATAAGAATTAAGGTTCTTAAATATAATACTCTAAAATAATATTAGAGTAGCATGTAATATAGTCAAATCCATACTTGTCCAGCGCATTTTCTAGACCATTTTTGTCCATTATAAAATTTATTAATCCAGTAAGTCTTTTTTTCTTCATGGATAGGTGTTTGGGCAACTTAATGGTGACAAAGAAAGAGGCAAATGATGAGTTGGTGGTGATACATCAGAGCATGTTTACAGTCAGTTCTGTCTTGCATTTGTTGATGGTGTGTTGTTGAATTTGGTAATTCTATTTTTCATTCTTCTTGTTTTTGTTGTTGTTGTTGTTGTTCGTGTGGTGTGTATTGTGTTAGGCATAATGGGATTTATTCCAATGTTGGATCATTGATTAACTAATCAACTGATTCGATCTGTCGCTTGATTTGTAACTGAAAGAAAGGTTTGTTGGAAGTTATCATTTTTTTTATTTGTGTATTATTTCATCTTTAATCTTTGTATGACATGCATCTAAATATAATGTTTTTTTGTGCAAGAGTAGAACGAGGATTGTTCGCAATTCACTTTACATATTTTTATGTTGACCTAGCCTTACAATTGATGATCTAGCGCTTTCACTAGCCGTAGTGAGAGGTTAACATTGTAGAGATAATTTTTGGATGTTTGGAGAAAATATTTTAGGAGTAAAA
>NW_018239956.1:0-1694 GCF_001263595.1 Phalaenopsis equestris | reverse complement strand
TGTGTGATTTCTAACACAAAGGATTGAGCATCTACCTCCTTTTTGGATTTTTTATAATATACGTTCAATTGGGTTGTTTCAATTGTTGTTGATATTGAGAACATCATTTGGGGACGTCTCATTGGTTGGCTTGCGCTAATCGATGTCAAGGTTACCGGTGTTTGAAGGTATCTCTTTTATGAAATTTCTTATGTGCTCTCCTCTGGCTAAAGGGGTTCGGTAAAAAAATTACTCTTTAGGAGAGATATGATCACTGGCTAATTCAGGAGTTCAACTAAAGTTGTTGGCTTTTGCAAGCCAAGTGCATAACAGAACGAGCCTTCCCGTAGATCTTATGTGAGCGTTGCATGAGCGATTAAATGTTCAAGATTTTTTATGTCAAGCATCTCGCATTGAAATTTAGTAATGAAGCTTCAGAGGCTTTCGAATGGAGCTTATCTATCTTCAGTAAATCTTGACAGTTATTTTGTGGCTTATGAGTGCTGATGAATTGTGTAATGAATATCTATTTAAATTTGTCGAAATAGGTAATGACACATATCCACAATTTATTAAACTAGTGCAAAGCCAACTCCTTGAGCATTGTAAGGAATAAATTGCACTTAAGGGGATCATTTACTTGTAGCATGCAAACTAATAATTTGAAAGAGAATACATGGTCTATAGAATCAGTTCTTTTTTTATAAGAGTCTAAAAAGGGATTTGAACCTATTGGGGGGTTTTGATTCAATATTTTCTTTGGGAGAATGCATTCTGTAGTAATCATCACCCTCTTCTTCTTTGTCTTCCTCTTTCCTCATCTTCTAAAGAATTTGGCACCTCTTCTCTGAGAATTTGTAGCACAACATTATTATTTCCTTCTTCTTCTAATGTCAGATCTAAGGCTTTAATTGCCCTGACTCAAGGTGCCTCCTCTCTTGTTGTCAGGTTCATTTGTTATTCTTGTCTTCACGTCACTGATCTTAACGATCCATTTGGCTCCTCAAACAATTTCACAATTTATGGAATAGGTTCTGGACATCTCTTGCCTTTCTTCTTCTATTTTCTTATTCATTAGTTGTCTGAGTTCATTTATTTTCAGTGCATGAATTGTCTAGTGCAGCACATCATTGTTCTTTGTTCCTCTTTGAAACGGAACATCTCCTTCCAAGATTTTGAGAATAAGAGAATAAACTCCACACTCACCGCACCTTTTAGGATGTTGCATCCATTTGGGATGTGGGGGATCCCATATAATTTGTGAACTCATACAATCCAGGAGATATCTGATGAAAGAAGTGGGAAGAAGCTGAAGGATTCTCTTAGAGAAGTATATTTAGAGTGTTTTTTAGGGTCCATCATCTAATCTCTCCTCTCGCCTTTATATGCTTTGTCTTATTTATATGATATAGGGCCTATGCACCCGCATAGGGGTCTTAAGAAAAAAATATAAAATTAAGTTAGGATGTATAGTACAAAGCTTGAGTAGACTTATCATTAACAAGACCACTGGTGTGTATTATCATGTTGTTAATATATGGTGATATGTGTCGAACATACTATATTTTTCTTTTTATATGTGTCCAACATACTATATTTCTCTTTTTTATGCCAGGAAGAAATGCCCATAGAGCTCAAGTGTAGTCAAGTAGTTGTCGACTAGTTTGGTGGGAAGGTTCACTTGATGATTTAAGCTTAAAGAGCACGTTCGCATG
>NW_018239955.1:0-3400 GCF_001263595.1 Phalaenopsis equestris | reverse complement strand
AGCAAAAATATCGAACAACCAAGCAAAAATATCAAGCAGTCAATCCAATGACGAGTCGTCGACTTGCTCGGAACAAAGAAATTATATCGAAGATAAACAAAAGTAAAAATTAGAGAACAAACACAAACGGCAAACCCTAAGCTCTCGAGGCCGAAAGCTTTTCATGATTTTGAGAGGTGAAGAAGAATAATCAGAAGAAGTCAAAATGTAAAGCTTTTGAAAAGGGGAAACCGGTTGGGGGTAAAGTGGCTTAGAGTTTATATATATTATAATTTATAGAATTTAATTTTTTAAAAAGTGATAAATTTTAAGAGTAAATAATTAAATTTTAAATAAAATAAATTTTTTATATATAATTATTCTAAATTATTTTATATTTCAAACAATAATAATTCGACACGATCGAACAGATAATTGTTCGTGTTTGTTCGTTTCAAAACTAAACGAAAAAAAAAACTCCTTGGCGAGCCGAACACAAACTATTCGCAAACAACGAGTTTCTTTAGCAATCCTAATTTTAATTAGTAAATTTGGAGAATTAAATTTCTCTTGTTTCTAAAATGCTATATTTTGAGCCTTTAATTATTGAATCTTTTTATGATGTAGGTTTTGTATTGTTCATGAGTTCATACAGCTCGATAAATACTATGTTTTTAGAAGAAAAAAAAGGAAAATAATGTGATGGATGTGTGTTAAAGCACAAGTTCCTTAATTTTATATTTTCTTGTGATACCCGAGTGGCTCAGAATAACTCAAAGAAACACTCTCAACTTCTTGGTAACAAGGGGAGAGAGATTGCACCAAAGGCTCGGAGGCCGCAAGGTCCTTTTTGAGAGCTCGAATGTCAATCCCATCTGAGCCCCTTTAACCTCCATTTTATGCATGAGATTAAAAAAAATACTCATAATGTTACATTTTGTACAATGTTGTGTGTGTCCCTAATATCTTGGTAAAATATGGTGTTATAAATAAAAATCGACGCATGTATCCCGAATTAATGATGATTTTTCTATTGGCTCGTTTGCCCCATACTAGTTCAATCACTTCGGCAGGTGGGCTTAACTCGATAACTTTGACATATGGGGTTATCTCGACCATTTCAGCATATGAGCTCAACTTGACAACTTCGATGGGTGGGCTTGGCTCGATTTGTTCATATGGCATCTTTGAAACCCAGAAGGAATGTTGATCCTTATGTCGTTCCCTCGAACTAAACTTATTTAAGAACAAAGTCATATTTGGATATATATATATATATATATATATAATATAATGTTAAGTATTTTGAAAAAAATAAATATTCTCTCATGTACGTATTAAAGTTAGAATAGTAATATTTTTTAATGCAATATAAAAGATTCGGATGATATGAATGACATGAATGTAAAAAGTAGAGTTTAGTGGTTAGATACATAAATACATAAGAATTGGGTGGTGTGTATGTTAATGGCACTAAAATATAATAAGAAAATTCAATTAAATTTTAGTTTATTCAGTTAAATAAAAATCAAAACCCAACTTATAACCAAGCATTAAATATCAATATTTTAAAAATCTAAATACATTTTTGAAACCAAACTGATTCAACCAAATTGATTAAGTTTGGTTCAGCTTTTCGGTTTGACCAAAGAATGCACGCGTCTGATAAAGCCTAATGTTGTGTTTAATGTAAGATTATAATTTAATTCTCTATGTCAAGAGATAATGATTTGTCTCTGTACTCACAAACATATAAAAGAATATTTTTATTTGGCTAGATTCTTTAATTTTTTTGTTTTTTTTTTTTTTTTTTTTTTTCTTCCACATAAAAATTCGGGTTATTTATGAGTGCACCATAATTTCGTGCATTATTAAAACGATCACCACATAACTTATGGCTAGCAACAATTATGTCCATCATCTTAGAGTAATATTATGATAAAATTGAAATGATTAAAATAAATAGGAAGGATATATTATATTTAAACCACTTTTAAATATATTTTTGGTTTTCTGAACTAATTTTATCATGTTTAATCAATGAATTATCAAATTATTTGAATTGTAAGAAAAACCTAATAAAACATAATAACCAAAAAGATGATTGAGAACTAGATCGAATGAGATATAAGGAAGCCTCATTGCCCTATTTATAGAGTTAAGAGCTCTGAATTCAATGAAGTAGTTGTATTACAAGCATTTATTTATAATTCAAGGCTAATTTAGTTATTTAATTACCTTCATTTTTTTTGCATCACATTCTTAATATACAAGAGAATTAATGATCTAAATACATGCTACCAAAAATTGACCAATCATATCATCACAAATTGGATGGCCCATAAATCTAATAGTTTGAGATAAGTTGAGCAAATGCCAACTGAGATTGTGAGTGACTTATCGTGACTGAGAATGATAAGAAACTCGGGTGATCGAAGTAAGGAGAACAGAGGCGCACGAGTAGAGCCGAGTGATCAAATCGGACTGACCATGGCCGACTGATCAAGAATGATGGATGAAGTATGAACAATAGGAGACAAAGGGACCAAGCCCAAATGGTTTCATATAGTTTACTTCCCAGAGGTCCCAGTTGCTATAAGGAGGTAGGGGCATTAAATTTTAGGAGATTCTCATGTCTTGTCACAGTTAGGACTGTCAAAACAGCCCGTTGTTCACGAACAACATGTTTTTGACATGTTAAGAAGCTTATGTTCAATTCATTCGCTAAGTTAACAAGTCAAACATAAACATTTTTTTGGTGCTTCATATATAAACGAGTCGAATACGAACAAAAATGTCAACTGAGATCATGAGCGACTTATCATGACTGAGAATGACAAGAAGCTCGGGCGATCGAAGTAAGGAGAACAGAGCCGCACGACTAGAGCCGAGTGATCAAATATGATTGACCATGGCCGGCTGATCAAGACTGATGGATGAAGTCCGAACAATAGGAGACCAAGGGACCAAGCCCAAATGGTTTCAAATAAAGTTGAATTCCTAGAGGTCTCAGTTGCTATAAGGAAGCAGGGGTATTAAATCTTAGGGGATTCTCGTATTGTCAAAGGTAGGACTCTCAAAACAGCTCGTTGTTCGCGAGAACATATTTTTGGCTCGTTAAGAAGCTCATGTTCGATTCGTTCGCTAAGTTAACGAAGCAAACATAAAATTTTTTTTTGGTGCTTCATATATAAAAGAGCCGAACACGAATAAAGATTTACTTGTATGTGTTCGATTGGTTCTGGCTTGAAATACTACATATAAATTATGTGTGTTTGACGAGAGGAGCATGACTCTCGTGTTCGGCTCGTTTATATTTCAAGCTCAAAATGTGTGTTTGTGTTCGCCTCATTTGCTTAACGAGCCGAACACGAGCTGTTAAAAAAAAAGAGTCATTTTAATAACCCTAATCATGTAGTCA
>NW_018239954.1:0-4786 GCF_001263595.1 Phalaenopsis equestris | reverse complement strand
CAACCGTCATATTATTGTTACGACTATCTTAAGCAATGGTAGTTGCCCCGTGATCTGCAATGGCATGTGGTGGCAGCCAACGATAGTCGATGGTGGTCAGCGACTACGAAGATTGGAATTTATCACATGGTATTCAACACAAAGTTATATGTTGTGATTGTATTTGGGAAACTACGTTAACAAGTAGGAGTCGCTGACAACGGCGTGCAGGGGCGGTTAGTGATGGTCGACGGCAGTTGATGGGAAGTGGTCAACGTTGGCCGACAAACAGTTGTTAATTTTTGGTAGAATGACAGTTGGAACTTGCAGTTTGACTAGATTTCTTAAATTCAGGTCCTAAATGCTTGAGAATCGCGTCGGATGATAAAATTTTCTTATTGACATATCAATAATAACAGAACTTTAGATGACAACCGTCATATTATTGTTACGACTATCTTAAGCAGTGGTGGTTGCCCCGTGATCTGCAATGGCATGTGGTGGCAACCAACGATAGTCGATGGTGGTCAGCGGCTACGAAGATTGGAATTTATCACATGGTCTTCAACACAAAGTTATATGTTGTAACAAGTAGGAGTCACTGCAACGGTGTGCAGGGGCGACGACATGCAGGGCGGTTAGTGATGGTCGACGGCAGTTAATGGGAAGTGGTCAACGTTGGCCGACAAACAGTTGTTGATTTTTGGTAGAATGACAGTTGGAACTTGCAGTTTGACTATAGATTTCTTAAATTCAGGTCCTAAATTCTTGAGAATCGTGTCGGATGATAAAATTTTCTTGTTGACATATCAATAATAACAGAACTTTAGATCCTAGATATGTAAATTTATAAGAATTGTGTGATATGCATGTTAATAACCCATAAACATGTTGGGGTGGGAAAATAAATTTCAATAATTATAATATTTACGAAAACTAAAAAAACTTTTATACTATTAAAAAAACAAAATTTAGCCTCTAAAAACTGATATATATATATGCATATGTATTAAAATTAAAATTTATATATTAAATATATAAATACAAAAGAGTTGAGGGGCATGCATGTAAATCTTCCTATATTTATTTCCCTTTTTCTTTTGCAAGCCATTTCATTGCATAATTTGGATTTATGTCTTTTTTACTAAAACTTTCGTATGGATCATTTATATATGTGAGTTTTTTTTGGTAAATTTACATGCATATCACTTAATTCTTATGTATTTACATATCTAAATTTTTAATTTATATATATATGTCACTTTACATTACATGAAAAAGGTGTATTTCACTTTTCTTTTTGAATTAAAAGGGTTTTTTACATATCAATCACCCAAAACATCAAATATAACATTTTAACCACCCAAACTAAAAAAAATTATATTTTAACCATAACCACCGACATCTTCAATGAAAAGAGAGTCGGTTACTAAATTACATTTGAATGAATCTAATGTCATTACTTACGAGTTGAGTATAATTTATATGATTTTTTTTCTTTTCAGGTAGGGTGAGGAGTTTATCATGTCGCCTTAAGATTTCTTACTTTATTTTTAATCAATGTATGATGCATTCGAGAAATAAAATGTGATACGTAAGCAGAGAGAGTTTTGGCGAAGAAAAGGAAACTAAATGGTTATTATTAGAGAGAGATCTTTTGATAAGGAGGGTATCTCTAGTATCATGATAGGAGTAATTCAATTGAGAAATTCAAGGATGTTACTTGTTTAAACTTGTCGACCATCATATCCTATATGCTTGACGAAGATGATGAATATTCAATGATATACTTTAGATTGTAATGTTTATAGTATAAGTCTTTCATGGGTATTTAGCTAAAGTTGCATTAAGTCTCATGAAATTTCATGATGCCACAAATTGTGGGGCTTTGGATGCTTAAAGTGATTAATTTATGGAAAATTCATTAAGAGATCCATATTTTGGCATACTTTTGATCAAATGTTAGATTTGCTAAGTTATAACTTATTAGCCATGCATGACTAGGATATTTATTAGGTGTGTTTTGACTAACATCTCACGGATCATGTTATGAGGTGTACATCAGGCTTCTTATGTGAAAGCTTGAAAATAATTTGGGGAATTATTAGTTATCTGCTCAATATCAATGCATGAATTATATGATAAAAGATGTTAAACAGCCTATTCAGAAACTTGGAAATGAATTAGGCGACATGATAAATGTATAAATATTGTGAATTGCATAAATCTAAATACAATCTAAACACATTAAAGACTCTGTATGCATTAGAGTTTCTCCCACACATAACTCCCAAATACAGATGGAAAGAAAGTGTCATCTTGGAAAGAGTCAAATAAGGCTTGATATAAACATATGAAGAATTAGACAAATACAATATAATATATCAAGTTAAGTAAAATAATAAAAAAAAAACAATAAAGTGCAAGAATATAATATATTATAACACAAGCCTTTATACATAACATAGAAGGATAATATTTATATTTATAATACTAATGGCATGCTTGAAACCTTCAATATAAAGTCAACTTTTGTGAGAACAATTCACTTTTGCATTTGTTGAGGGAATGTTTGTCTTATTAGTATGTACCCTATGGCATTCAATGTTAGATAAAGACATCCAAATTATTTAAATGTAATTGACTATATTCAATACTTTATCAAACCACCATACACTCAAAACCCTAGATATTTTGTTAATTTGGTTTACAATTGTTGCAAAGTTATTGCTTTTAGCATTAGAGTTACTTCACATGAACATAATAGTTGGTTTGATTTGTTAAACCTCTCATTCAAATTAATTGTATGCAAAATTAAATGTCATGCTCAAGAGGATTTATTTATTCAAATTATAATTATTAATTAATATTTTGAAGAAGTAATAATTTATAATTTCTAAGGGCAATGTAAGGACATATTAACATTTAGTAACATTTATTTACTTATAGTCAATAAGACTTTTGATTTATGATTTATAAAAGTGCAATATGTAGCTTTCAATAAGACTTAGGCTTCTCTTTCTTTATTTCATTGTACAAAAATAATAGGGACATGGCACACACATACCACACAATTTTTATGTATTTATACATCTAACACCTAAATATTCATATTTATCCATAGCCCCTAAATTTTATTGTAAGTGGAAAGAATATAAAAATAAAATAAAATAATAAAGAAATTAAATTATTCTATGTGACTTTAATTTGCAATAAAGTTCTAAAGGGCTGAATTCCATTCCACTGACCATTTCAGCATAACTTCAGCAAAATAAAATAAAATAATAAAGAAATTAAATTATTCAATGTGACTTTAATTTGCAGTAAAGTTCTAAAGGGCTGAATTCCATTCCACTAACCATTTCAGCATAACTTCACTTCTTTTCACATTTCTACTCTTCAATATTTTAATGTTTTCTTTTATAAGGATGTACCATATCCTCAAGAAAGATAAATCTAACAAGAAATGTTTTATTTTCTTACACATAAAAATAGTTTAAATATACCTAAACTATTAAAAATCGACAAATAAATTGAGCATCAAATTAATTCCAAAAACTTCAAGAAAATAATTAAACATAGAATAAACATGCAACACTTACCGGATCCCAAAATAAGGTCTCAACAGGTGCATTGGTTACTAAATAAGCAAAGTCTTAGTGGTGAGTTGTGATAGCGTTAATTGGTCATAAGGGTCGTAGAGGAGGGTTGTAATGACAGTAGTTGGTAAGGTAGGTTGTAGTAGAGAGTTGTAAGAACGTCGATTAGCCACCAATGTCATTGGGGGAAGCTGCGAGGGGAGAACTTCTCAAGTTTGGAGAAAATCTTCATATTCTCGGTATGACAGTTGTAAGTCATTGCCATCGAGAGTTATTGTCAGATATTTAATACGATGTTATCCATTACCTCATATTCAGGTATGTTGTTACTCTGGATTCAAAGTATGTTATTGCACCATATTTGAGATTCATCGTTACATTGTTTTTAGGGTGCGTTGTTACACTGCAATGTACTTTGTGGCTCCACAAGGTGCTTCGTTGCAACATGAGTTGGTACTATGAAAGGTCCACCAATGTCGAATAACGAGGGGCAATCAATGGTGGTTGACATAGTCGATGAGTGATGGTCGACGGTGTTAGGCGGTTGCAAGAGCAGGGAGTGTTCGTTGAATCTTCGATACAGTACATCACTGAAATTCAACTCCCTCTCCAGGTCCAGCTCTAGGTCTAGGTCTTCTTCTCTTCTATGAAGGGAGTATGAATCTATTTATGGATTTCAGGAATGACATCCCTTATAAATAAGGCAGGAATCCATACCACTCAATGGGCCGCCCAGAGCGATTCCTTTGATCAGATGATATTTTGAGACATTTGGGTGTCTTAAAGATGTCAAAATTGATTGATCTTAGACTCATTGAATTTATTTCATCAAAGCACTCGATTTAACTATAAGCTCGTCAAATTGAAATCCATTAACCCTCCAATTGACCATCCAAACCTTTTGAAAGTGATTTAATGTCTTTATTCGGGCTTGATTTGACTCGTATTAGAGCAATTTTGGTATCATTCGATGTGCCTCGTCAAACCAGTCAGTTTAACTGTAAGCTTGTTGAAACCATAGTTCCAGATCATTTTTAATATGAGTTTTAATGTTACTTGCTCAAAAAATGTCTCGAGATTCGTGATGTATCAAATTGAAACCTACCTAAATATCACACAGGATGACAATAACTCAAATTTGTATGTTTGATTCAAGCCGGATTTTTGTGTTGGGCCAAATATTAACACCACTACTTCGTACACCTCCC
>NW_018239953.1:147698-149142 GCF_001263595.1 Phalaenopsis equestris | reverse complement strand
TTTCATAATTTATCAAATTAAAGTCAAATGACTTTCGGATTTTTATGTAACCCTACTGATAGGTCAGTTATGACATCAGAGGAGAAAATGTGAATTTTCACAATTTAATTTAATTCATATAATTATTTTCATGCAAAAATATGCATCTTCAAAGAAAATTCCAAAAGATGATCAGAACAATTCCTAATAACTTGAAATTTTTATGTAAGCTAGCTCTAGATCAGAAAGTCATTTGTCCAAAATTTCAAAAATTTTTGAATTTTCTATGATTTATTAAAATTATTTGAAGTTTTGGGGACTTTAATAAAAATAAAATATTTTAAGCGTTGAAAAATAGATTTTTTATTTTTGAAAAATCTTTCTAAGGTTAGAGAACCTAGACAATTTTATTTTGTTATTTTGTTGATTTTTTATTTGATTTTTTAGAATTATTTTGTGAAAATTCCATTTTTAAACCTTAAAAAATTAATTTAAGGTTCAAAAATAGATATCTTATTTTTGAGTTCAAGAAAAATATTCTAATTTTTCCTAAGTGTATAGGAAGTGATTTAGTATATTTTTATGATCTTTGTGATATTTGTAATTTTTAATATTTTTTTTAATTATTAAAATATTTTACAAAAAGGATTAAAAATTAGGTTTTTATTTTAAATATCATTTTATTTTTATTAAATCCCCCTGATGTTAGAGAACTCAAAAAACTAGGTTTAATAATTTTGGGAGTTATATTTTGATTTTTGAAGATTATTTAAGTGTTAAATTTGATGATGATTTTTAAAAATCAATTAAAAAGATCAAATGATCTCAAAATCCTTTGAAATTTTTATGGTGAGTTTTCTGACTCATGAGCCACCGTGGAGAACAAACATCAAGTGATTTTGATCGCTATGTACTCCAAACTAAATTTTTTAAGCACATTAGGGTATGCTCAAAACAGTGATGTTTTGATTTTTAAAAATTATGAAATTATTTTCTAAGACTACTCTGGCCATAGGGAACTTACATGAATTTTTGTAGAAATTTCTAAGCTACATACAGTTTTCTATAATTATTTGAGTAGAAAATGCATAAAAACTTAGAAAATTAAGATCTCTATCTAGAGATCTCCTATGTCTTTGGAAAAATGCTTAAATTGTGCACTTAGATAGAGGCTACAACATAGAAAAATTTAGGGTCAAGGTGATAATCCAATATGAATGGAGAATTGAAAAAACCCCTAACCCTAATTCATTTTTTAAAAATAATTTATGCATCAAATTAATGTGAAAATAATTCCATATGATTCTCCTTTGTTCATTGAGCAAGAGGGTATTTTTATTTTATTTTTATGAATTTTCTATGCAAAGATATGGATTTTTGAAGTTTAGGGGCTATTTTCTGAATTTATCAAATACCCCTATTTATTTATTCCAACCACGGGCTGACTGGATCATCAGATCCGTCT
>NW_018239953.1:144956-146362 GCF_001263595.1 Phalaenopsis equestris | reverse complement strand
TTTGGTGTAAAACATCATGATGAACAACTTTCATGAAGGATGAAAGTCATTTTGAAATCAATTTGGTAGTGAATTTGGTGGAGTTTGATAATATTTGTATTTAGACCCAAATTAGGCATATGGGGCTAATTTGGGTCAAACTTGAGCTAGCTTTGGACTAAGCTCAAATTGATTATTGTGTTTGGTCACAAATGACATCACAAAGGATTTTCAACAAAAATTGGACGCCAATTTGAGGTTTAGGGCATTCAATCGTTGAGATTTGGGGTGTTAGCCAATATTGGGGCTAATTTGGGGTTTTGGATTTAAACCAAAAAAATGGAGATCGGGGAGTAGGAGTCAATAACCTTCTACTAGTAGAGATATCCCCTCTAATAGTTATGACCTTCCTTCCTCTAGCTCCCCTACCCAGAATGATTTAATGAATGAGTTAACCTTGCAGCGGAAGAGTATAGAGCAAATAAATGAAAGAATTGCGAGATTAGAATGTAGACATAATGTGGAATTTAGACATAATTATGATAGTGAGTACCCACAGAGGCATTCTGACTTTGAGATATATTACTACAAAGCTCAGACCCGATACTACAGTGGTGAGCCTGATGTTACTTTTCCTGAATGCCCCCGATATACTCAGTATCAGCCCAATCCACCTACTGACTAGGGAGACTAGGATATAGTATGGGACTTTGATATATAATAGTAATTGATGTACTTTTGTTTTTGTAATTTTGTAATAGAGATAGATGTTTGTTTGTTTGTACTTTCATTTTTATTTTTGTGTTGCAATGGATAATTTTTAATTATTGTTATAAATGTTTAGTGTGGTAGTTGAAATTTGCATGTGTACTTATAATAAATTTTGATTAATACTGTGTAAAATTGTAATGTGATGTAATTTTTATTTGCATTTTAATATAATTGTAACTATTTTTTGTTTAGTATTGTGGATGTGTTAGCGAAATATTGTGTTTGTATAATGTTTAGTTTTGTAATTATTTCAAAATTCATTACCCAGCAAATTCTCTAATGATTTATATGTATAGAAAGCTCCTAATATTATAGACCAGTTGAAGTAAAAATTTTGAGAAGGAACTGCAAAAATTTCAGAATAATGAAGATGCCTAAAGTACTGAGGTATGATTTATATTTAGAATTTTCTTTCCACCTGTATCATTCATATTGAAAAATTTAATTTTGGGGGAATATAGAAAAAGATTAACTATTAGATGTTCTCAATTTTAATATTTTCAAAAATTATTAATATGATTTTTTGTAGTGAATTTAATTCAGAGAACTATATTTTTTAGATATTTAAATATTATGGTAGATTTAAAGGAATATTTTTGTAATGAAAATTAATTTTGTAGATTAAGATATTTAGTATAAAAGAATAAGACTATAGT
>NW_018239953.1:140111-144710 GCF_001263595.1 Phalaenopsis equestris | reverse complement strand
GTGAGGAGAAGCTTGAGGAGATGCCTAATAAAAAATTGGCTTCACTTGGACCTACCTAAAGGAAAAACCTAAATACATTCCTGAACTTATATTTATGGCATAACATCTCTTACTAGTAGTGTTCTCATGAAGTTCTTATCATTTGAATATTCTAAGTGACTTGATCTTACAACATATAGTCATTCTTGAAATGAATAGAAAACTAGAACTCTTAAACTTGATGACTAGATAGCCTTGTACCTACAGAGTTAATTTAATTACTTGAAATTTTTTTGAAAATCTCACTATGGTATTTACTTAAATCAAACTTATAGTATTTCTGAATTAAGACTTTACTACAATAGATCATCAATTTTACTAAAATTACTTGAGGACAAGTAATAGTTAAGTTTGGGGGATTTTGATCAAAGAAAAATATGTTGGGATTTTCATACCTATTTTATACTAATATTGATGATATTGAACTTTAAAGAAGGGTATTTTTGATGTTTTGTTGCAGGTATGTTGAATTAAAGTTATTGGAGCAAAAAGATACAAAAAGGAGCGAATTTGGAGCAAAATGGACCAAAATATGAAGATTTGAACTAGGGCGCCGACGACAGTTTTTATCTCGAGAGTCCAGAATCAAATATTCTAGAAGGCCGCCGATGGCGTCATTGAGGCCGACAACGGCAAGAATGACAGTTATCTTAACAGGTGCATTGAATGTGGACGATTTTTGAAGGGACGCTTAGGAAACTCTTAGAAAACTCTTCTACAACTTTAAGAGAAAGATTTGGGTCAGAAAATAAAAGGGAGAGCCCCGTGGTGGTATCCGCTGAGTTTTTGTTGTATATAGAGTGTAGAGAGTTTAATTTAGGGTTAATATTGTGACGAATTCTTTGAGAGATTGTAAGAGTGGAGGGAAAGTTAGAGATTTCTTCCTCCTTTCCCCTTCGAAGAAGAATTCTGTGTGTTGTAAATAAACGAAGAGACTCAGAGGAACTTAGAGGAGTTTGCTTGTGGAGGAATTAGAGATAAGTAGTATTTATTTATTGAAGTTTGTACGACTTTGCTTTTATATCTAAGTTCTAAGTTTTTTCGTATCTTCTCAATGAGTTCTGAGTAGTTTTCTTTGTCTTTTTCCTTGTCTTGAGATTTCGTGAAACGGTGATTTAAGTTGGTTAAGCCATGAGAATACTAAAGAAGTTGTGATGATCTTTTCACTTAGATCTTAATTTACTTTCAATATGGCCAATTGATTTGTTAAAATATTTTGAGTTTTACAACTAAAGTGAAGATTACATCTAAGATTTAGGGAGGCTAAAGTCCTTGAAAGTTGGGTGCAAATAAATAGGGAAATAAAATTATCGGGCGTAGAATTGGAGATTTTAGAGTGACATATTAAAATCCTCAATTCAGTCCTATCGTTTGAGTGTTGAAGTGTAGATGTTAGCCCTTAGGTGTGGAGAACGTGGGAGCTCCAAAGTGAGAGCCGGTATCCTCCCAGCCTAGCCGCAGATTCAGTAACCAAGCATAGGATTAGAAAATGTTTTTTATGCCTGGACCAAAGGG
Organism: Phalaenopsis equestris; assembly: GCF_001263595.1. Lineage (NCBI taxonomy): Eukaryota > Viridiplantae > Streptophyta > Magnoliopsida > Asparagales > Orchidaceae > Phalaenopsis > Phalaenopsis equestris. Next base: position 143,156 of record NW_018239953.1, on the reverse strand, counting down.
TAAAGAATAGGTATGCTCGTATTTGGCACAATACAATTTGAACTAATTCACTTTATCCATTCACTTTAATTTCTTGACAAGGAGAAGGATGCTTTCTTATATATTGAATTTCACATTAGAAAATTTATTAATAGAATGAGTTAATTAAGAGTTTGTTAAAGTTACATATTTATTTCAATTGCCTATTAGTGACAAATAAGTAATTTGAACTGTATTGTTGTGATTAAGTATTGATTTTTTAAATCCTAGTTCATAGCCTCTAGTATTACCCCTGTGGGATAAATATTTAGGACTCCATTAGAGCCCTGTATTACTTGAGTGATACGTATACTTGGGGTGATAAGTGTGACTTTGCAATTATTGAATAATTTATACACATTTTTATCAAATCTATAACCTTTGTCAAGTTTTTGGCGCCATTGCTGGGGACTTAAATATGCTAGCAACAGTATCAAATTCTTGTATTTTTAAGCATATATATAGTCACTGTCAATTATTAACACAAGAAACTTTACTATTTCCCTATGATTGTAATTTGGTTCCTTTGGGTGGGAAGAAACAGTTATAAGTATGAGGATTCTCCTTATACCCCTTATAATCTTGTTGCTCTTATTGTTGCCAACTTTCTTAAAGCTAACTTTCTTAAAGCTTCTTAAAGCGGTGGGTGGTATTGCTTCTCAGCATTGTAACGGTCGGAGGACAACTTTAATTAATTGGACACCACATTCCCATGGGTGGATTAAAGTCAACATTGATGGGAGCTTTAATGGGGAGAATTTTGGAATTAGTGGTTTGTTTTGGGATGCTAGTGGCCAGTCCCTAGTTTTCTTTGCTTCACAATGCTTTGCCTCTTCTCCTCTTGAGACTGAAACTAGGGTTGTATTGGGTGCTCTACATATTGCCATCTCCCATGGTTTTTCTAATATTACTCTTGAAAAGGATTCTCAGGTTTTATTTCACATTTTAGTGGGCAAGATTAAGCCTCTTTGTAATATTATGATTTTGATCAATCGTATTGGTAAAATGGTATCCAATTCTAACCTCTCTATTCATTATAATTTTCTAAACCACGAAGGAAATTGGCCTGCTGATTGGTTATCTAAACATGGGCATCATGGTATTATCATTGGGAAAACTCCTCATCCCCTTTACAATCTGATTCACGGTGATATACTTGATGCTCCCTACATAAGTGCTTAGAAATTCTTTTTGTAGCCTATGGTTTGAGGCTGTTGTTTTGCTTTACAATGAATGGATATTATATTACATGTCTACTTGGGATAATTCTTCCTCTCAGTTATTCATCTTATCTTGAGATTATGCCTGGGATTTTGGTAATAAGGTTACATGTATTGGTTTTATAAATAAAGATCTGTGCTGGTTAGAGTTCATCACTTACTTGCACAGAATCTTTTGGTGGCACGATATGATGGTATATTTGGAGGCTCATGGCTCCTTTTTTTGGTGGAATAGTTTGAGGATTAATTTGGAGGCCCAGGGCTCGAATTTTTCTTACTTGAACACTATGACTAAAGTTGGAGGCCCATGACTACAATCTTTGGTCCTGGTTTGGCTTGCTTGTGTGATTTATAAGTTATGCAAACTAGTTTTTTCTCATTTTATGTGGGTGTTGTTACAAATTTATATGATAACCAATTTTTGGGATGATAATTGTGAGCTCTTTTATTTGGGGCTTTATGGTATCATTTTGATTAGCAACTTTGAGGATTGCTTATTCTTTTTTGTATCCTTTTATCTTTGGAATACCTTACTGGGTTTTGAAGATGAGACATATTATTATATTATTAGCTACATTATTTATCTTTACTTTGTGCTACCCGAGGTGAAGTTTTGGTATTGGTCTCTGAACTTTATTGATTGGAAGCTTATGGCTCATACTTATGCTAGATTTAATAGAAGGTTTAGTGATACTGTTCTCTGCTTTAAGGGTTGGATGTGTGGTACCTAGTTTTACTTTTGTGGAAGAATAATTGGAAAGTGTTGGCCTGATCATGAGCTATTCTCTCATTTGGGGCTTTATGTCCTTATTTTTTCTAACATCACTGGGGGATGTGTATTCTGTATGGATTATAATTATCTTTGGATTGCAAAGTTGGGATTTATGGTATTGACTAATTACTTCTTTAAAGGCTACATTTGTTGGTTATACTTTGTAGTGCTTGTTAGGAAAATGGTGCTTGCTAGAAGTTGTATGTAGTGGTTTGGTGAGCAAGTGCAAGTTACTATTTTCCTTTTGTGGAATGCTTGGTGGTAGCTGTTTTCTTTTGAGGCCACAAATGTTATTTTCCTGATACATTTACATGAATAGAGGCTCTTGGCTCATGAAATTTACTACATTTCCCATCAGGAGCCTGTTATTCCTGCCATTTCTCGAGTCTTATTTCCATGCAACACACTCTACTATTGGACTATCAAGACTTCTATTTTAATGCTCACTCTATTAATGTTTTTAATTCACCCAAAAGGAATTGTCTACAGGTTTTAAGGTACTGCCACATTACTTTGTTGATTCTTCTCTAGGCCTATTACAATGTTACCTTCTTGCTCTCAGATTGGGGGACCGAACTGCTTCAAGTTTTTTGGAATTACAATTCACACAATAATTTTTTGCACTATGTGTAAATGTTTACTTTTGGTATACTTCTTTGGTTTAGTATATATTTTTGGGTTACATGTATTTTTGGAAGTGATAGCTTTTTATTGCTTTTTTTTATCTTTTTTGTGTGGAGTTGTAGTGTGGACGGAGGAACCTATAGGTTTTCATGTATTTTTCTTCATTTTTAGTAGGGATCCTCCTTCCCTCCCTAATTATGTACCCTTTTTTTTTATGGTTAACGCCTAAGGATCCACGAGCTACTCTTTTAATATATGTATATATATATATATATATATATATATTCATACAACACCTTTTAAGGTTAATACCTTCTAGGTGAACTTTCCCTTAAAAATTTATATCTATATTCATACATGCATATATACATAAATACACACACAAACACAGACTTAGACATATATATATAT
>NW_018239953.1:128048-140042 GCF_001263595.1 Phalaenopsis equestris | reverse complement strand
GGCGGTGTTGCTAGCTCCGTTAGGTTTTCCATGGAGTTTTTGCTCTGTTGGCTGGCGAGCTGGTTGGGGAGAAAGGCTTTTTTTGATGTTTGGGTTACTTCTTGGAGCTTATTCTAGTTGGGGCTTCGACTTGGAGTGTTTTTTGGCTTCCAGGGTTCACAGTTTTTCAAATTTTTTAGAACTACGGTTCTATTGAGCTACTGTTCCATTGCTTTAAGTGGTCTGATCGTTATCTAATTTTGACTTTCTTGGACTGAGATTCTCTTGGGATTTCCCTTTTGTTTCTATGCCTGGTTTTTTCTTAAGTTTGATAAACTGTGGTTTTGGAGGATTGGTTGGTGGCTGTCTTGGTGAAGGAGGAGCCAAGACCTGGTTTGCTAGTTTGCTCCTTTTGATGGCTTCACCCATTAATATTGAGACTAATGTTAAATGCACCAAGGCCATATGCTGGGGTGGTTGGCCATTCCGTGGTTGGCCATTCCAATGATGTTCTCCAGGACATGGATTTGTTAGTTTTCCCTCTGGCATTTCATGACACTGTTTCTGGTAAGGGGGATTCCCATTGTATTCATCCTCTAGGATGTAAAGAAGGAGAACCTGCCATTTAATTTTCACCACAAGAAATCACCTCTTTGAATGAGGGAGTAAAACTTACTCTTGTGGGCAAATTCCAACTAGGTCACCCAAAGATGGAACGTGTAAGGGACTATTTTGATTATCTGAAATTTCATGGAGCTTGGATGTTGGGTTTGCTTGATGGTAGACACTTATTGATACAATTGACTGTTGAGGAAGACTATGCTAGACTCTTTGCTGAGCAATCTTTACTTATTGCTGGAACCACCATGAAATTAATGAAATGTACACCTGAATTTGACCCAAGTAAAGAGCCACCTGTGGTTTCCCTTTAGTTCTAATTACCTGGTCTGGCCCTCCCTTTTTTCAATATGAATGCTTTATTTAACATTGGCTATGCTTTGGGAAGACCTTTAAAGGTAGATGCCCCTACATACAACAAGGCAAGGCCCGCTTTGGCTAGAATCCTCATAGAAAGGGACATTACTTTGCCTGAAGTGAAAAGAGTCTGGATTGGCTTGACAAGAAGTTATACTATAGAAAAAGCCTTATTACTGTCAGCAATGTAAGATGTTTGGCCATACCAGGGATAGGCGTTATAGATTGCACCCTCCATCCAAAAAATCCATTTATGGTAGAGATAAGGATCCCATTCAGAAGCCATCCCCCCTTGTGGCTGAAGCACTAAAAGGATAATGGAGAAGGTTCACTAGATAACTCACAAAGTTCTTTTGCTACTTTTGCCTCTAATGTTCCTTCTTTTTCCTCCCCTAGAGTTATAAGGGAGGAACTCAATATTGTGACTATAACTACTCCTGCAACTTGTTCACCATAAGAGAGATTGGAGGAATCCATTAAGGATTCTTTGAATGACATACAAGTATCTCTGGCTCCTAAGGAAGGGAAAATTGTTGAACTGACACATCTTTTGGAGGATGAGTGGCAGGTAGGAAGGCACAGCCACCCAATAGGAAAAAAAAGCAAGCCACTGAAGTTTAGAGATTACGAATTGGTGCTACCTCTATGGCTAATGGTGGTATGATGAAGAACGGATCCTCTTCTGCTGCTTCTAGAGGAAAAACAAGATCTAGATCCCAACCTTCACTTCACATTCCCCCCCAAATGATTAGCCTTTCCCACTGTCTCTTTTGGAGCTCTGCCCATTCCATGTCTTTAACAAGACTGATAATTTATATAAAAATTATAACTTTTGTTTGTTTATTTCGATTGAATTTTTGATTCCTTGTAACCTTCAGAGGGTTTTGAGGGATTTTCCTGTGTTCTTACCCCAAACTTTTCTTTATCTTCACTTAATCCTTCTTCCAACTCATCACTTACTTAACTTTCAAATTCTATCATTCTCATTTCATAACCATAACTTTTCTTCTATAAACCTGTCATATCCTCAGTCAACTTTATAGTTACCTTTTTGGAGAGATTTACTGTTTTCCCCTTGTTGCTTACATTGGGCCTGAAAATTTGACTTTACTGGTTGGTAAGGCAGATGTGGGGAATTCATTATACTTACTATGATTAAACTTTTATGTTGAAATATCAGGGGGATTTCTGATCCAAATTCCCTAATCAGGATTAAAAACTTAGCTAAGAAGCACAACTTGCTTTGCTTTCCCATCTTGGAACCCTTGGTTCATAGCACCCCAACAGATTCCTTAAGAAGTTCCCTCAGTTCTATTGTGTTAGTAATTCAAATTACAAATTTGGCTTTTCTATAGGAAGGAGGTCAATTTTTAGCTAGTGAACAACCATACTCAGTTCCTACATGCTGCACTACAATGGGACTTCCTTCATATTGATGCTACCTTTGTTTATACAAGCAGAGTTGCAGGAGAGAAAGTTGTTTTGTGGCAGCAAATTCATTAGCTAAAATCTTCTGTGAAGGGGCCTTGGATTATTGGTGGGTACTTTAATAGTGTGGCTAGATTGAATGAAAAATGGGGAGGGAAACCTGTTGATCTAAATCAGATGCTGCTCTTTACTGATAACATCAAGAACACTGATTTCTCTGAACTTCCACATCAGGGGTCACTTGATACATGAAAGAGAGGAAACCTCCATGAAAGAATTGACAGGTTTATTGTTAATCATACTTGGTATGAGACCAATTTCCAAACTTCTGTCTCACATTTGCTTTACATTTGTTCAGACCATAGACCTTTGTTGATATCTATTTCCCCTACTCAATCCTCCCCCATCACAAGATTTTGATTTTTCAATGTTCAAGTGGAACATCCTGATTTTCTCCCCTTTATGCAATCTATTTGGCTTCTTGATAAATCCCTACCTCCTTGGATCAGATTGTGGCAAATTCAAAAGTCCGTGTCTAAGCACTTAAAATCTTGGAATTGGAATTGTTTTGGCAATTTAACATCAAAAGTTAAGGAGGCTGAACAAGCTGTTAAGGTGGTAGAATTGAATCTCCAATTAGGCACCTCAAATGAACAAACACTTGTCAATGCTAATGCCAATCTTCTTAGAGCCACTCATTGAGAAGAACAGTTTTATAAACAGAAGGCTGCACTAAAAAAAATTATTGATGGGGATAGAAACACAAAGTTCTATCATGCTTGTATCAAACAAAGAAGATAGTCTAATACCATTTTGAAATTCAAAGATATCAATGACTGCTGGATTCATGATACTGATCAAATTCATTTAAATGCTATCAATCATTTTCAAGCTCTTTTGTCTCTATCTAATGTTTCAAACCTTCAATATTTCAACTCAAACCTTTTTAATGACAGATTTTCTAATATTAATAAATTGGATCTAACATTTGTTCCTTCTATAGATGAAATTTGGCAGGCATTATGTTACATTGATGGTGAAAAAGCTGTTGGATCTGATGGGTTTACCTCCACCTTTCATAAAAAGGCTTGGCCTATTGTGAAAGGGGAGATTGTGGAGGCTGTCCAGGATTTCTTCAAAGGGGCTGACATGCCTAAGTATTTTACTCTATCTTCCATTAATTTAATTCCTAAGGGTGACCAGAAATCAAGCTGGGATCATTTCAGGCCAATCTCTCTCACAAATGTGCTATCAAAGCTCATTAGCAAGCTATTGGTGTTTAGATTAAAACCCCATTTGCCTTTGTTGATTGCTCCTAATTGATTGCTCCCCTTTGTTGATTGCTCCTAACCAATCTGCCTTTGTTGCAGGGAGACAAATTAATGATAATGTCTTACTCACTCAAGAGCTATTCTTAGATATTGACAGGCCATGAAGAGGGGGGAATCTCATGTACAAACTTGATGTTTTAAAAGCCTATGATACTATCAACTGGAATTTCATTTTGGAAGTACTTAAAGCAAGAGGATTCAATGATTCTTTCTTTCAGGTGATCCAAAGGTGGCTTCATGATAATTACTACACTATCTTGGTGAATGGAAATTCTCATGGGCTATTTCAAGCTTCTAGAGGCATTAAACAAAGAGACCCCCTCTCCCCATATGTCTTCATATTGGCTATGGACGATCTATCTAGGCTTCTCAATCACCACTTCTCTGAAAAGGAGTACCTTAGATTTATCAAAAATGCCAACTTTTCCATAAGTCACTTATGCTATGCAAATGATGTTATTTTGTTTTCTAATGCTTCCAAGCCTGCAGTAAAGAAGGTGTTTAGTCTGTTAAACCTTTTCCAACAGCTTTCTGGCCTCTCTTTGAATCATAACAAATGTTAACAGATCTTTAGCAAACACATTATTGCAGCTACTAAGAATTGGATCAAAGATTACACAGGATCTAAATCTGATACAAGCCCACTTCTGTATCTTGGGGTGCAGTTAATCAAGGGGAGGAAAAAAGCAAATCATTTTTTGGTTAGATTATTTGGTTAGATAATTGGTTACTTGATGGTAAATTGGACCCATCTACAAATCTCAATTCATCTCTCAACCTTCCAAATCAGAATTGTTGGATTGGTCAACATTGGCACAAAGATATGTTGGCTTCTATGGTGGACCCTAAACAGATGCATCGAATCACCAAAATTTTTGTAACTCCACAGACTCCTGACAGAATTGTGACAAAGTATCCTCATCATATTTCTCTCACCAAATTTGCTTATTACACATTATATACCTGGCCTTCACAGGATTGGGGTAAAGCCATGTGGGTGAAATATCTTAGCCCCTCTATGTCTTTTTTTGCTTGGAGATGCTTCCATAAAATCATTCCTACTGATGAAATCCTCAAACTTAAGGGGTTAAAAGGCCCATCAAATGTAATCTCTGCTACTATCAAGAGGTATATTTTTCTCATCTTTTTTTTCTTCTGTCCTATTGCAAAGCAGGTCTGGTTGCAGGTTATCTCCAAACTCAATCTTTCCTCTCATCTTATGCATTATGACAACTTTATTGATGCTGGAGAATCTAGAAAGATAATCAGGTTGAAATCATTCCATTCATCATTACTTCGTTTATTTGGATGGCAATAAATAACAACAAATATGATGGTGGTGCCACTAATGCTACTCAAATCAGCATTAACTGTCATTCATATAGTTTCAAGATCATCAACTTCATGGGCTACAAGGCTAGAAATTATGAGTGGTCATGCTTCTAGGATCTATAGAGATCACTTTATTCTCCTATAAATATTACTTTGGTCCATTAGAGGAAACCTTTGCACCCTTGGATTAAGATAACCACTGATGGTAGTTTCAAGAGGAACAGTGCTGGCATTAGGGGGATATTCATGAACCATAATAGGAGATGCCTTTTTAATTTTCAGTCTTCTATGGAAGCCATTAATGCTTTACATGGAGCTACTCACAATATACAAATTTATTTGAGCCATATTCTTAGGGAAGGCAACAGGTATGCTAATTAGCTAGCTCCTCAGGGTGCAGTATCCTTGGTTCCAAGGATTGATGTACTTCCTCCTTTAGTGCTTGCTTTTTTGATAAGGGGAGACCTTTCATGTACAACTTATTCCTTATCTTAACGAAATCTTAGCATTTTACTGAATATATATATATATATATATATATATAAATTGAATTAGGGTCAAACATTGAAATATATACACACACACACACACACATACATACATACATACATACATATATAGATACATACATACATAGATATATATATATATACACATACATACGTATACATATACATATACACATACATACATATATATATCTATACATACATACATATATACATACATACATACATACATACATACATACATACATACATACATACATACATACATACATACATACATACATACATACATACATACATACATACATACATACATACATACATACATACATACATACATACATACATACATACATACATACATACATACATACATACATACATACATACATACATACATACATACATACATACATACATACATACATACATACATACATACATACATACATACATACATACATACATACATACATACATACATACATACATACATACATACATACATACAATATATATATATATCTTTCTTATGGAGGCGACTGGTTCCCTAGCTCTACTAGGGTTTCTGCTCTAATAGTTTCCTCTGCATCCATTTGTTCTGCCTGGTTTTCCTCTCTTTCTCTTCTCCTACTACTATCTTGGCGTGTTTTGGCTTATTGGGATTGTTTAAGATCATGTTTGGAAGGTTTTCCCCTTTCCTAGCAAAACTTTTTTCAAACTTTCTATTTTAAAGTTCCATTGTCGAGAACTCTGTGTGCTTACTATTTGTGATTGTGCTTGGTTCCTTTTGTTGAGTATGTCTTCCCTGAATCCCATTGATTTAGATGCTAGTATCCAATGGGCTAAATTCACGTTTATTGATGTTGTGGGGAAATGTTTTGAGACCTTGCAAAATTTTGAAAATCTTTTCTTCCCTCAGTCCTATCATGATGTTGCTGTCGACAAGGTGGATTGCCTTTTTGTGAAGGCTTTGGTGAAAAAGGGGGAAAGATTGTTGCTTTCTTCTCACATAATGAGATTCAGTCCGTGGTTGAAGCTTGAAAGTTTACTCTTGGTGGCAAGTTTCAGTTCAGCCATCCTAAAATGGATGAAATAAGAAAGTATTTTGATGACTAAAAGTAGTTGGTGCTTGGAGGGTGGGTTTGATGGGTGGCAGAGATATTATGATACACTTGGCTAAAGAAGAAGATTATGCAAGGATTTTTGCTAAACATGTTCTAAATTTAGATGGTATCTCCATGAAATACCTAAAGTGGACTACTGACTTTGATCCATCAAAAGAACCTCCCATTATACCCATTTGGTTTAAACTCCCTAGACCGAAGTTACATTTTTCAATCATCAAGTGTTATTCACTATTGGTACAACACTTGGCAGACCCACGAAGTTGGATGCCCCCACATTCAATCTATCTAGACCATCAGTGGCTAGAATCTTAGTTGAAAGGGATATTACTCAACTAGTGGTGGAGGAAATTTATCTAGGTACTTTTAATAGTGGATATTGGCTAAAAATTATGATGGAACAAATGCCTTATTATTGCTATAACTGTAAAATGTTTGGGTATACTGATAGCACATGCTTCAGACTACATCCTAAGCTAATAAAACCTTTTGAAGACACCTTATCTGCCCCTCCCAGTCAACATGTTCATCTGCCTTTGGAATCTAGGTCCCCTACCAAAGTTGCTGAACCTGCTCCTGGATTAGAACCTACTTCACCAGCCCAGGCTCCAATCATTGTTGGACCTATAGTATATATATATATATATATATATATATATGAGGGAACTTCAGGATTGGATCAGTTGCCACAGGTTTTTGTTGCACCCAACACTATGTTAGTTCCTTTAGCCAATGCTTCCACTGATTCTTCCAGTTTAGCACATCTAATTACTGAACGTTCTCTTGTATTGGAACCTACAATCCCACCTCCACTCCTTGCTATACCTATAAACCCTATCCTTTCATCTATTGTGGATGTCCCTGTAGTGAGAGCTCTAGGAAAGGATTAGTTTTTGTCAATTACTCTTGCATCTATTAGTTTGAAGGCTCCTCTTGATAATATCACCACTGACTCTCCTTGTTTGGCCCCTCTAATCATAGTTGAGTTTGATGATACCCTGGTCCAACAAATGAATTTGGATCTTGAAGAGGAATGGCAGATACATCAGTCAAGAAAAAAAGAAAAAAGGCCGCATGAGCTGATGAACCTTAAAAGTGATGATTTAGCAACTGGGGGATCTTTGAAAAACTTATTAGATTTACTCTATAGAAGTATAAGGAGGGGAAAAAAAAATTTAATTAGTCTCCTTTGTTGGAATGTTAGGGGTCTGGCACATCCTAAGTCCCTTGGCAGGTAACTCCACTTAAATAGGATACATAATTTTTGGTGTATTGCTTAGCTTGAACCTCTGGTATTCAAATATAAAACCCGAATTATCAAGAAGTTTCTTGGATTTTAGTTTTCTTTAAATTTCAATAACAAGATATGGCTTCTTTGTAGAAAGGAAGTCACTTGGCAAGTCTTACAAGATCACCCTCAGTTTCTCCATATCTCCCTTATTCTGGCTAGCATTCTTCACAAGCTACCTTTGTTTATGCCACTTGCAATTCTGATGGCAGGAAAGAATTATGAAAGGAGTTATTCAATCTCAGCCAACTTATCCATTCCAAGTGGTTGGGTTGTGGTGATTTCAACTGTGTGGCTTCTGTGAAAATTTTGGTGGTAGACCTCCTGACATTAGTAAAATAAATTTCTTCAATGATAACATGCAGCTCACTAGATTACAGGATTTTGGTTTCTCTGGCCCTAATTTTACATGGAGGAGGAGTAAAATCTGGGAGAGGCTGGATAGAGCCCTGGCTAATGACATTTTCCTTAATGATTTCCTTCACACTTTTGTTACTCATCTGCCTATGACTAAGCCTAACCATAGACCTCTTCTAATCAGAATTCAGAGCTCCCCCACACCTACTAAAGCCCCCTTCATATTTCTCAATGTCTGGTCATCACACCCGAAATTTTTGCAACAGGTGCTCCCTATTTGAAACAGTTTTCACCATAAAAATCCATGGGTGAAACTATGGGTTCTATAAAAGAGATTGGGTGCTCATCTCAAAGTTTGGAATTCAGAAGTCTTTGGTAATTTGCAAATTAAGGTTATTGAAGCTGAGGCCCTTGTTAACAACTTCGAGACCCAGCTGGCTAAGGACCCCTCTTTGGAAGCAGATTTTTTCACTGCAAATAAAGATTTACTCAATGCTATTCACCTGCAGGAACAACTTTTACATCAGAAAGCTTTACAGACTAAATTCTATGTTAGAGATAGAAATTCTAAATACTACCATGCTGTTATTAATTATAGAAGGAAATGCAATGAAATACATCAAATTAAAGCACTTAGGGAGTCTGGCTAAATACTGCAAATGATACTTTTGCCAGTTTTGTAAACTATTATCAAAATCTCTTTACCCAACCCACATTGGCTAGAGAAGCTGTGCAGGTAAATCTTTCTAATCATATCTTAATTTTCACTTCTAGCCTTCAACTAACACACATCCCAATTGAAGAGGAAATCAAATCAGCTTTAGATTCAATTGATAGCAATAAAGCTGCTGGCCCAAATGATTTTTCTGCTGATTTCTATAAAAAAGCTTGGAATATAATCAAGCTGGAAGTAATAAAGTTTGTGCAAGCTTTCTTTAAAGGACTGGTCCCTCCAAAATACTTCACATCTTCCACCATAACTCTCATTCTTAAAGAGACCAATTGTAAGAGTTGGGATCTGTTTAAACTTATCAGTCTCACCAATGTGGTCTCTAAGATTATCAGTAAGGTGATTGTTGCCAGAATTCAACCTCATATGCATAAAATTATTAGCATGAATCAAACCGCTTTAATTAAAGGAAGAAGCATTGTTGACAATGTCTTACTAGCAAAAGAACTCTTCCATGATCTGGATAGAAGCTGCATGGGTGGAAATTTGATCTATAAATTGGATATTAGTAAAGCTTATGATACCATTCACTGTGGTTTTATTGAGGAGGTTCTTTAGGCAAGAGGTTTCTCTCTGGACTTCACCAAATTAATCATGAGATGGCTCAATAAAAATGCATACTCTTTACTCATTAATGGGTCTTCTAGTGGCTATTTCAAAGCTACTAGAGGAATTAAACAAGGTGACCCTCTCTCCCCCACCAATTTAATCTTGGTTTTTTATTATCTTTCTTTAATTCTTAACTAGATTTCAGACTCCTCTCCATACAATCATTTCAATCATAGATCAAATATTGCCATTAAACACTTATCTTATGCAGATGATATCATTCTCTTCTGCAAAGCCACTTAACCAACTGCTACACAAATCCATAACTGTCTTAATGACTTTTTGGCTTGCTCTGGCCTTCTTTTAAACAAGTAGAAGTGTCTCCTTATTTTGAGCAAAGGGGTCAAACAACCGTTTAAGCCGTGGCTTTCAGACTTCACTGGTTTCAAATCTTCCAGCTCTCCTCTTAATCATTTGGGGGTTTATCTGCTGAAAGGTAGGACTAGACAAATTTAGTTTAATGAAGTGGTGACAAAGATTCAAACAAAGCTTCTCAACTGGACAAACTCTTTTCTTTTTAATGGAGGAAGAATTACCTTCTTAAAGCATGCACTTTTTTCCTTCCCTTAATACATTCTTTAGATGGCTACTTTGAAGAAGAGCACACAACTACTGCTAGAGAGATCTTTTAATAGATTTCTTCGGTCTGGTCAAAGGAACCAAATGAATTGGACCAAATGGAATGTTGTTTGCAAACCTGTAGAAAATGGAGGGTTTAGATTTAGAAGCTTCAAACATTTGCAAGTTATTAATTTTTGTAAACTTTGGATACACTTCAGGTCTCAGAAGTCTCTCTGAGCAAAATTCCTGAAAGGAAAATACTGCAGAGATATCCATCCTTCTCTTGCTTCCCCTAAATTGGGAGATTCTAAAGTCTGGTCTGAAATGCTTAAGATCAAGGAAACTGCTGAAGACCATTGCATTTGGGAATTAAGGGAGGGGAATATTAATTTTTGGCTACATAACAGGTTGGGAGAAGGGAAGTTGGCTCATGTTCACTCAACCCCTTTAAATCTAAATTCCAAGGTGTCTAACTGTTGGACTAAGGGCCACTGGAATCTGCATGCTCTACAGAATATCCTAGATAACTCAATCAGTCACAAGATAATTAACATACTCTGGAAAATACCAAGAAAAATAAACTTATCACTAAAAAATCCCATCACAATCCATTTTTCCTACATCTATTCTCAACAGCCTCATGGATTGAAGGCCTCTTGGGAGAAACCACTGTGGGGGAAATTTATGTCTTCCTCAATGGCTTTCTTTTGTTGGAGACTATTTTCTAGGCTTCTCCCAATTGATGACATCCTGAAGCTGAAGGGGTTGAGAGGCCCTTCTCATTGTGTTCTTTGCAAAAAGTAAGAGGAAACATATAAACACCTATTCTTCCAATGTAGCTTTGTTTAACAAGTGTGGTCAGCAGTGCTCAATCATTTGCAAGTGTAAACAATCACTCTTACATGGCAACAATTTCTCATTTTATAAAAGGACTGGAATCAGCTTAACCTAATTACCATCCCATGTGTTGTGGCTTGGTTTATTTGGATGGCTAGCAACCAGGCCAAATTTGAAGAAAATCAGTAGCTAACTACAAAGGTGTCCTCTAACTACATTGCATACATGAAAAAACTCTCTATTTGGAAGGCTTTTCCCGATTTACTATTAATTGGCAACATAACCTGTCAACCTATTCCTGAACACCATTTAGTCTATTGGCTCAAACCTGATGCGGGGTGGCTAATAGTCAAAATATATGGTAGCTTTTACCAATCTAATGCTGGAATTGGGGGACTTTTTAGAAACTTACAGGGCTCCTACTGCTTAATTATCATTGTCCCATTTTTTCATGGGATGCCTTAGAAATTGAAATAATTGTAGTATATTGGGCTATCTACATTGCTGCTAGAGCCAAAATCCAGAATCTAGTGGTAGTATCTGACTCCAAGATTTTGATCAGAATTCTCTTGAATAAGATTAATTGCCCAAGGCATACTTTGTAGTGGATACATAAGATTCATCCCATGACCTCCAACCTCAATATAAACTTCCAATTTATTCACAGAGAAGGTAATCAACCAGCTAACTAGCTTGCAAAAGCTTGTCTTAGGATTGACCGTCCACTCATCACCAAAAGTGTTTCTAAGCCTCTTTTATTTCTTCTAAAGGGAGACCTTCTTGGTCTGCCCTATTGCAGACTTTTGTATTCTCTGTTATTCTTATTTTGAATGCATTTCTTTCACCTTGGAAGGATAAGACCTTCTAGGTGAATCTTCCCCTTTTAAAATATATATATGTATATATGTATATATGTATGTATATATATATA
>NW_018239953.1:125517-128010 GCF_001263595.1 Phalaenopsis equestris | reverse complement strand
TATATATATATTTGTGTATATATGTATGTATATATATATTTGTGTATATATGTATGTATATATATATTTATGTATATATGTATGTATATGATATTTGTATGTTTGTATTTTTCATTCTTTCAACATAAATCATAATTTTGCTACCATATTTTCACTTTAAATCTTCTTTAAAACTACCAATTCATTCCTAAATCAAGATGCCGCATCAACATCAAAGATGTTTAACACTTCAAAAACAAATTATAAAATAGTTCCGAAATAGGAAAATATAAAGAAATAAAAACAAATAAAGCTAAATAATAATATTACTTCCCACCACATTTTTGATGCTCAAGTTGAGTAGCAGCCAACCTTCTTCAGAGCATAGACATCATCTTTAATATTAATCTTCTCCCCTTTGCTGGGAATAGAGCTTGTGCCATCATCGCACGAATCAATTATCTTCTTGCTCACAATGAGGTAGATCTGCGTTAAGACCTCGGCAAAAGCATTCTCGACATTGGTGGCTTTGAGAGTCAACATCCCCAGGAAACAAAGGGATTTTTTTACCCAGAGGATTTGCTGTCTTCAGTGCTGAAGGTGACGAGATGACGGAGACCAAATTTTTTTCCGACAAACATGACATTGATATTTGGATTGGTGTGATCCCTTAGTTTGTGTAGTCATCACACTATTTTCTGAGAAGTGGCATGTAGTGTGACATCGTAGACAAGCAATGTGCCGATGACTCATCGAATGGTAAGCACTGGTAATCTTATGGTACCTTTCCTAGCCTGCGGTGTCCCAAATCCATGCCTTGATTACCTTTCTATCCACATTGGTGCTCCTAGCGGCGAACTCCACCCCAATGGTGGACTTCAACTATAGACTGAAGTCACTCCTCATAAACCTCGAGAAGAAGTTCAAATTTCCCACTATCGAGTCCTCAATTAGCACCAATTTGAGCTGATAGTCGTAATAGTTCTCTGCTATGTATGCCTCCATTGCTCGCTTTCATTCTCTCTCTCTCCATGGGGGAAGCAAAGTCTTGATGTGAATTCTTAATACACCTAATATATATAGTATTTTTAGACATATTTTTATATCTATTTTTGACATATTGCACTTTAATGGAAGGTATTTGTGTGTTCCTCTTTCAGATACAAGTAAAAAGTTGAAAAATGCTAAAAGGGGTGAAAAAGGATCAAATTTAGAGCACAAATGTAAAATTTGTGCAAAAGTGTTTTGGCGCCTAAGCACCAGATCCAACGCTTAAGTATCGGTGAAACAGAGAAGACCACGCCTAAGCGCTAGAGGCCCGCGCTTAAGCGCTAGAGGCAGTTATTCGACGATTTTCTTCATTTGGCCAAATTCTAAAGAGACATTTGAGGCACCTATTGGCTAAAGACGGTGGTTATGACCACTAAGAACAAAAATATCATTAAAATACTTATAAAAGGAGGCATTCTTTGGAGCATACATCATTCTAAATTGGGTTCTAAGGCACCTCTTGGGAAATTTATAAAAGAAGTTTGTTGAGACATTTGAGAGGGGGACTTGGAGAGAGAGAGAGTGCTGAGTCTTGAGAAGATTGTGAAGAATCTTGTGGAGAGATTCAGGCGCCACAAATGTACTTTTTCCTTTTTGTTTTTTGTTTTATTTTTAGAGTATAGAGTGCTGTAAAAGAGAAGAGATTCAAATGAACTTCAAGAGTTTGGTGGAGATTTGAGATAAGTTTTTACCTTTGTCTTTGAATTACTTTTGGTTTTAATCGAGACTTTTTGTTGGTTTGATAATGATTTATAATTTTAAACTAAAGTGTGATTTTATTTTCTTCATAGATTCTGAGTAGTTTTTTTTTGTCTTTCTACTTAAAATGATAAGTAATTAATGTGTTGGAAGGAAGTTGTGGAGAGTATTAATCTTTAATGTTGGAAATTGTGATTATTTAATTCCATGCACTTCATTTACTTCTTGATCTGACTCATCTAGATGTTAAATTTTTTTGTGAGAACATGTAAAAACCGGCCTAGTATTGTCTCAGTCAACAATTGGAAAGCATCATTTGAGATTGTATGAATGAGATTGTAATTCATATGATTTAGTGCAAATAAATAGGGAAATAATATTTGAAGGGTGTAGAGTTAGAGGAATTTAGAGTGACAGGTTAAAACCCCTAATTTAATTTATTGTTTTAGGTTCTGATATAAGATGTTAGCCCTCAAGTGGAGGGAATCGAGAGAACTCTAGAGTGAGAGCTGGTATCTTCCCTGCCTAGCCGGCCTTCAGAACTATTCATACTTTAAATTATCCAATGTTCTTTATAGCATCTCTAGTAAGGGTAAAGAATATTATTGCTCATATTTGACACAACATAATTTGCATACTTCCACAACAGAATTCCTATACTTATTACTGATTCATGAAAAGGAGAAAGATATTTTTATATTCTGTACTTTTCTTTTACATAAACTCAAGTTATTTAGAAGTTATTACTGTTTTGTCAAAATATCA
>NW_018239953.1:123638-124219 GCF_001263595.1 Phalaenopsis equestris | reverse complement strand
GTTGTGTTTTCTTCGTGCTTTGTGATGGGCTTCTCTTACTCTTTCTTCTTCTTTAGAAATAGTGGCATGAGAAGATTATGCCATTGTTTTCATTTTACTTTTCTTTTTTAATGAGTAGAATTCATGCTTAGGATTTTGTGATGCATGTTAGAAGCTGATTTAATTATCGATGTGATGGTTTTTACTTGCACATTATTGACATTACAATAAAGGCCTGTCGTAGTGTTAAAATTCGTTGTAATTGCATTAAGATCTGAGAGGGCTGTGTAATTCTCAAAAAAGTAGAACCACATTTAGATTCCATGGATGGTTAAGTTCATGGGAGTTGAATGCAAATAAATAGGGAAATATACTTTGATGGGTGTAGAATTGGAGATTTTAGGGTGACGGACTAAAATCCCAAATTCGGCCTTATTTTTTGAGTACTGAAGCAGAGATACTAGCCCTCAGGCAAGGGGAACGTGGGAGCTCCAAAGTGAGAGCCGGTATCCTCCCAGCCTAGCTACGGATTCAGTAAACAAGCATAAGATTAGTCAATGTTCTTTATGCCTGGACCAAAGGGTAAAGAATAAGATTGCTCC
>NW_018239953.1:110757-122807 GCF_001263595.1 Phalaenopsis equestris | reverse complement strand
ATATATATATATATTAGGGAAAGGAGAAACTGTGGCTCCCTACATGTATAATAAAACATGAGAATACAAATCAGGGAGATAATCCAGGTTTCTCCAAAAAGAAAAAGCAAAAACCTAAGACAAAGAAGCAACCTATTAAGAAACCCTCTCCAACAAAACAAAATCTAAGTATACCAAAATTACATTTATAAAACCCCAAGCTAACTAATAGAGATTGAAAATGAGGTGCACAGCAACTGTAGATGACCAACAAAAACCCAATGAACTTCTGATTTGGAACCCAGCATTCAGTTCTACAATCTAAGATAAGGTATTTGAAGTTTGTCCCTCTTAAGTAACAGATGGAGGGGGAGGAGAGGGGAGGTGGAGACCTCATCTTGATTAGAGTTAGGACCCTCCAAAGCCAAAAAATTAGCAGGCCTATTAGCTTCCCTATAAACAAAGAAGAATTGAATCTTAATCTCAAGACTGAGGTTCTTTATCTAGCGAATCCACTAGTTTATGTGGCAAGGAGATGAAGAGTTTTCAGTTAACAGCTCACCAGGAGGGAAGAGTCCACTTCAGCTATAATCCACTTCTACTTGTTTCCCCTGACAAATTTTAGAGCCTAGTAAAGTGCAGCAGCTTCAGTTTTTAGTGCATCTTTAGCAATATAGGGGGCCTTGAAATAAAGCAAAGTATGTCCTGTGTGGTTTCTAAAGATCCCCCCAATTCCAGCTTTCTTGTTGGTGAAGCTTCCATCAGTGTTGATTTTAATGTTGGTTGAGGAGGCTTCTCCCATCTTACCTTGATGACCTTCATCTGTTGCAAAACAATATTAGGCAAAACCTTCATGATCTTAGGGAATTTGTTCCAACTTATCAGCTTGTTTAAATATGCCAGACAGTTAGACACCACAGAAGCAGTATTTGTCCCAATGTCCTCATGCTTCACCTTATTTCTGGCATTCCAAAGGAACCAAGCAACAATAAAGGGAAATGGCATAAGGTTTATCTCCTATCAGTCCTTTAGACAGTCTTTTATGTTACCCCATCCAATATTGATCAAGTTAAGATTCATGTTAGAGGTCAAGCTAATCCAAACATCCCTAGCAAATTTGCTTCTGAAAAACAGATGGTCACTGAATTCCTGGTCAAGTTTGCAGAGTTGACAGCTTGATGGGCCTTTCAAACCTTTCAGTTTCAGAATATCATCTGTTGGAATTAAGTCATTTAGGACTCTCCATGAAAAGAACAACTTATAAGGAGTTAAGTATTTCTGGCAAGAGAAAATATTCCACTGGCATTGGTCCCAACTAAATAAATTGTTCTCAATATCCTTTGAAAGGCTTGACCTGGTCCTGTTAATGAGATGAAATTGATCTTTTTCATTTCTATCAAATTGGATTTTTGAAATGATTCTAGAAGATGGTTCCTTCAGAAAGTTTTTCAAAGTGTCCTCAGAACAAAAATTGCCATTCCAACAGTCTTTAACCTGTAAACCCTCCTCCTTTTCTTCCTGCAGAGGCTCCAAATGTTCAATAAGGCACCATTTATCCTGCCAAAAGTCAATTTCTCCATGGCCCAACTCCAAAATGAGAAGTTTTTCATTATCTTCCCTAACCTTAAGCATCCGGATCCATGTCCTGGAGTCCCCCAGTTTCATAGTTACTTCCCCATGATGATCAAATTTACAGTATTCAGCCTGCATGAACTTAGCCCATAAGCTTTCATTTTGTCTGAAATTGATCCAAAGTTTACACATGCTAATTTGTTGCATATGGTGTAATCTTTTAAATCCCAAACCACCAGCTTCATATGGTTTAGCCACTCTTTGCAACTTGCCCAGGCCATTTATTTCCTGTTCCCAACCCAAAGGAGCCTGTTGAAGGCTCTTTCCAGCACCAAGGTGGTGCTTCTTTTCATTGTTTCTATTTGAAGAACATAAAGAGAAATAGAGGTTAGAATTCTCTTAACTAGGGTGATCTTTCCACCATTTAAGAGGTAAAAGTTGGACCATCCTTGGAGAGTAGAATTATCTTGTCAATAACCTCATCAAATTGAGTCTGTTTGGTTCTTCCTCTAACCAGTTGAGTGCCTTGGTATTTGAAGGGAATGCTCATGATTGAGAACCCTGTGAAATCTGACATCCACTGCCTGAGTGGTAATGGGACTCTCTTGTTAACCAAGATCTGAAATTTGTCCTTATTGACTTTCGGCCCTGACACCTGTTGGAATTTTTGCAAGCAATCATGAAGGTACTTGGTAGCTGACTTAGTTGCCTTAACAAAAATAAGAATATCATCAGCATAGGTAACAGGACTGATGTCCATCTTAGCTCTATTGTGATAAGCATTAAAGCTTTTTTCTCTTTCCTGACAATCAATAAGTCTGGATAAGTAATCCAAAACTAGTATGAAAATAGTAAGGGAAAGATCCCCTTGTTTAAGCCCTCTAGTAGCTTTAAAGAAACCATAAGCTTTCCCATTGATGAATACATAATTAGCATTAGCCTCCAGCCATCTTGAATGATCAGACAGAACTCCCTGGAACTAGCTCTAGCCTCCAAGCATTCCATAATGAAATCCCAGTTCACCATATCATAAGCCTTCTTCAAGTCTAGCTTGTAAATTGCATTACCCCCTCTACAAGGTTTCCCCAAATCCTATAAAAGTTTATGTGTCAGAAGTATGTTTTCCCCTATGTTCCTTCCTTTCACAAATGCTGCTTGGTTTGTGCTAATTAACTGAGGTAGGGCTGGCTGAAGTCTATTCACCAGAATTTTGCTTACAATTTGCTTAGCTTACAATTTTACTTATGACATTAGTAAGGCTCAGAGTTCTGTAATGGCTCCAGCTTTCTTTGATAGAAGTCTTGGACAAATACAATAGAGGAAGCACTGAAATAATTTGGTAGAGAATGTCCTTTGAAGAAGTGTTGGATAGCTTGAATTACCTCCACCTTGATGACCCCCCAGGCTTTTTTATAGAAATTTGTTGTAAACCCATCAGGGGCTACAGATTTAGAGCTATCAATGGAATTTAAAGCTCTTTGAATCTCTTCCTCCTCAGGTATGTAAGTCAAGTTCATTCTATCAGTGTACTGATTGCTTTCAGTAAACAAATTGTTGTTTATATGATCTCTGTCAATGTTGTTTCTATTCATGAGATTCTGGCAATACAATACAGCACTTTCAGCAATCTCCTCCTCCTTTCTGAGCCAAGTTCCATTATGATCCTTGGTGTAATGGATAGTGTTGCACTTTCTCTGGTATTTAATGCATGCATGATAGAACTTAGTATTTCTATCCCTTTCAGTAAATTTAGTTTTAGTAGCCATTTGTTTAAGGAATTGTTCTTGCCAATTCACTGCAGTTAAAACTCTCTCATTAGCCTCTAAAAGAGTAGCTTCATCAGTCTTCCCTTTGTTGTGCCCCTCCTTCAGTTCAAGCAGCTCCTTTTCAGCCTTTTCCACAATCTTCAGTAGATCCCCAAAGATAAGCCAACTCCACTATTTGAGAGCTTTGTCCACCTTCTTTTTTTTTTCCACAAATTGATGAAGGGGTCAGGGTGAGTATCATTCTTCCAATTATCTTTGATCTCAGGGTGAGTATCATTCTTCCAATTATCTTTGACAATCTGCAAGAAGTTCTTATGTTGAGACCAAACATTCAAGTCCCTAAAAGCACTCTTCTAAAAAGTACTTTTTGGGCCAATAGTGATCAACAAAATCCTATGGTCTGATCCAGCTAGACTTAGATGTGTGATAGAAGTCTGCAAGAAATTTTGAATCTAGTTGTCATTAGCAAATACTCTATCCAGCCTTTCCCACATATCCTTCCTCCTCTAAGTGAAAGCAGGACCACTAAAGCCAAGATCAAATAATCCAATTTTTTGAATATTATCATTGAATGTGGATATAGTGACAGGATTAAGAGTTCTACCCCCCATCCTTTCAGTAACAGAGGAAATGCAATTGAAATCTCCTCCCACAGTCCATCCTTTATCAATAGAACCTTAGATGTTCTGAAGGGACTCCCACAGTTCAGTTCTTGCAATTTTGGAGCTTCTTGCACAAACAAAGGAAGCAAACCCCTCCATGTCATCTATGCTAATGTTCATATGCAAGACTTGAGTGTGATTCAACAAAATGGAACACTTCATTTCTTTCCTGCAAAAAACCCATATTTTGTTGCTGATATTAGTAAACAAATTGAAGCTAGGGAAAACTTTGGCAATTTTCATAGTGTTTAGGTGAACCATAGGTTCCAAAATGGCTATGCACCAAAATTTATATTTTTTGTTTAGGTATTAGAGTCTTTTTAAGGATAGGGGTGAGCAATCCCCCTTATGTTCCAACACAACAAATTAATCATGGGGAGGGGGGATGGATGTAGTGTTGGGATTTGGATCTAGTCCTCCCCCTTGGTTTGTTAAAAGCTTCCTTTCTTTGGTTGCTTGAATCTTCAATTATTTGTAACTCCATTTCCTTCTCCTGTTTCAGTTCTTATGGTCTGGAATTCCTTTTCTTTCTAGTTTTTTGAAACTACCAATCTGATTCCAATTCCTTGTTCATTTCTTCAACCAAAGCTTCAGTAGGGGAAACCATATCTAATCTATCCTCAGGATTCCTTTTATTCCTGGGAGACTGAATTAAGTCCTCCAAGGGGACTTCAAAAGGGAGATGGCCACTTCCAGTTTTACCTACCTCTATATCCTCACCAACTGATACCCTCTCATCAGTTGAAGGGGTCACAAAAGGCTTTTCCTTCACAGTATTCTAAACAGTTATTTAACTAATTGTTTCTTCTGTCCCTTCCACAATGGAAATATTCTGGTGGACTTCTTTATTGCTATCACTCAAGAGATTGTTGTTTGCATCATTCAACTCCTGCTGAGGGTTATTTATAAGCCTTCTATTAGGAGGATTAAGCATGTCGCAATTCTCCCTAGTGTGACCAAACATTTTGCAAGGTTGGCAATAATAGGGTCTTTGCTCCATGACTACTTCCTACCAAAAGCCCTTCATTGTGTCTCCTATCCATATCCTCTTTACTTAAGGTAGGATGACATCCCTCTCCACCAGAATCCTTGCATTGGCTGGCCTAGCTTTATTAAAAGTGGCAGCATCCACCTTGAAAGGTGTGCCCAAGGTACATCCAATGTTAAGTAATGCATTAAGTTTAAATAGATGCAATGACAATTTTGGTAGCTTAAATCAAATTGGCACAGTGGGGGGTTCCTGTGAGGGGTCATACTCAGGAGTCCATTTTAAAATCTTCATTTATGTACCTGCAATAATGATGGATTGTTTAGTAAAGATTCTTGTATAGTCCTCTTCCTTTGTCAACTAGATAAGGAGATGCCTAACATCCAGCAGGCCTAGCTTCCAATCAGAGATTTTCAAAGAATCAAGATATTTCCTCACAAGTTCCATCTTTGGGTGCCCCAGACTAAATTTTCGAATTACTGTGAACTGAACATCCAAGTTTAGTTTAGCAAGGTATTGATTAGAGAAAAGAGCAGCTAGTTCCCCATCTTTAGATCCCACAGGATGTATGCATGAGGCAGAACCCCTACATGTAGCATTGTTATGAAATTCCTGAGGAAACACTAGAAGATCAAGATCCACCAAGAGGGAATAAGGATTTCCTACAACCCCAGCATAAGTGGCTTTTATCCATTGCAAATTAGTCTCCAAATCAATAGGGGTGGTCATATTTAACCACCAACAGCACCCTCAAGGGTGCAAAACTGAGAACCAAATCAATGAATGAAACCAAGAGAAGCAGCTTGCTCCAAAAGAACCAACAGCGGAACCCTAAGAATCAAGAAATGCAGGAAACTGAAAAATCAGCAAATAGATGAAACAGACAAATCCAGGCCAGAGTCAAACCCCAAGCTGATGAAGCAAGAAACCAGCTAGCTACTTCAGCAAGGAAATAGAACGGTAACAAACTCCAATCTGATGAAGCAGGGAACAACTAGCTCCTTCAACAAAGCAATTTAACAGTAACAAAGGTTCAAAATAAGTCTGTTCGATCAAAACCCAAACAAACTCCACAACCCACAGAGACCCTTGAAGGGAAATCTAGCGCCTTCAGTCAGCTCCAGAGCACCTCCAAGCAGATCCATCACAGTCGGAACCCTAGTAGAGCACAGTTAGGTCCAGCTGTCACCATCCTAAAAAAAACACACACACACACACACACACACACACACACACACACACACACACACACACACACACACAGACACACACAATTTGTGCCACAAGCAATGACCTATTGGTGGCAGGGTCACTTTAAGTCCTCTCATTTCAAGTGTTTGATCCCACCGTGGCACTGAGATTCTGAAATTATAGGCACATTGCACGAGCTCTCATCATGGGGCCTAAATGCGCATGGAAAATTAATATTTCAGCCTCTGCCAAATATCAATTTCCTATATTATCTATTTCCTATATATATATATATATATATATATATATATAGACACACACACACACACACACAAACATCTATTGCTTAAATTTCATTAAATGTAAATACTAGGGATGTTCCTATGTGGAAATCTCACTCCCGAACTTCTATTACTAAAATTTTTTTCCCATCTACATAAATTTCCACATTGAAAATGGAGTCCTTATATATGACATCAATATATTTCTTCATCCATCTCTTTCTTTCTATGAAGAATTTTTTAAAATTTTTTGTCACTTGATGATAATCTTAAGATTAGGCTTGAGACTTGCCTCCTTTTACTATAATTGTAAGAGGGATGGAGAGTCTCCTTATCATTTATTTTATGCATGTCCCTTTGCCACAGAAGTGTGGAATAAAGTTGGGAGCTTGGAATAAAGTTGGGAGCAATAAAGTTGGGAGCTATTTTGGAATTGTTTGGCCCCCACTTTTGAGCTTGGAATTCATACTTGCTATTTGGAAGGAAACAAGTTATATTCATAACAAATTACACTATTTCCCTTTAATAGTATTGTGGTTTATATAATCTGCTAAAAATAACCATAAATATGATGCTTCTCACCCCTCTACCACTATCATTGTCTCACTTATTTTGGCCAACTATCATAAAGCTTTGAGAGCTGTGAATGCATCTAGTACTTCTCTTATACCTGGGAGAGGTAGGAGACCAACTTTAATTAGTTGGAGACCACCCTCTCAAGGTTGGATTAAAGTAAACATTGATGGTAGTTTCACTCCTAATGCTACTGGAGTGGGTAGTTTGTTTCGTGATATTAATGAAAGTTGTCTTATTTACTTTGCCTGCCTGTGTATTGCCTCATCCCCCCTTGAAATAGAGGCTTGGGCTGTACTTGTTGCTCTGCAGGTTACTGTTTCTTTACAGTTTAACAATGTGGTTTTTGAAATTGATTCAAAATAGTTGTTCAATATCTTAACTGGAAGGAGGAAACCTTTGTGGTACCTCATTATTTTAATAAAGTGAATTTTGGTCTTTATAGACATAAATCATCTTAATATACGGTATAACTTCATTCATAGGGAAGGAAACACTCCTGCAGATTGGTTAGCTAAAAAGAGGCTTGATTGTATTAAGATTGGTGATATACCTCCTTCTTTTCTTTAAACTCTTATCCAAAGTAATCTATTGGAGGCTCCTTTCATTAAGCCTAGTTTTATTTGCTATGATTTTCAT
Source organism: Phalaenopsis equestris (assembly GCF_001263595.1). Lineage (NCBI taxonomy): Eukaryota > Viridiplantae > Streptophyta > Magnoliopsida > Asparagales > Orchidaceae > Phalaenopsis > Phalaenopsis equestris. The sequence goes on along the minus strand of NW_018239953.1, from coordinate 115,156 downwards.
TGCTCTATGGTTGGTTTATTTGTATCATGATTTTCTGCTTGACATTTAGTGACCCATAATTTTGGGTCCTAGCTGTATGTTTGACAGCTTTTGGGCATTATGGGATACCTCACATTTGCTTACCTTTTTTGTTGGGTAGTTATATTCATAATTGCTTTCTGATTATGATTGTAATTCCTTTCACTACTGATGCGGGCAGATTTAGTGTGTAAAGTTTGTAAATATCTTTCAATATTACAAAATATGCACAACATATATAACAATAATATGCAATATAATCCCAACAAAAATACCTTTTATGAAAGTAATTTATCTTTAAAACTCTTTCTAAACTGCCCAATCCCCACTAAAATCAACACAAGTATACGTATCGTTCAAATAATAAAGGGCTCTAATGGAGTCATAGATATCGATCCCACAGGGAAGTTAACAAAACCTACAAGCAAATTCTTAAAATTATTTAATAATTTCAAAATAAAAATATAAAAGTAATGTGTAAAGTTTGAATATTAACTACTAAAGTTAATGCTATATAAAATGCAGTTGAAAGATAAGGTTAACTAACTAAAAACTAAACTTTCAAAAAAATTATAAAGTTTTTTATTGATGGAAGATTCAAATTTAAGAAAGAATCCTTCCCCTTTACAAGGAGTATATGGATTGTGTAGAAATTAAAATCATTTGAAAAAATATATAAAAACTGTTTTGTGCCAAATAGGAGCAATCAGGAGCAATCCTATTTAGGAGCAATCCTATTATTTACCCTCTTCTAAGTGCTATAAAGAACATTGATTAATCCAGAGTTTGATCCTTAATTTTGTGGTTAGACTATTGTGGTTAGCCTGGGAGAATATTGGATGCCACTTCAAAGCTCCCACTACTCCCTCCCCTAAGAGCTAACAATATCGCATTAGTTGATAATCAACTAGACCAAATTGGGGATTTTAATCTGTCACATTGAAATCTCCAATTTTGCATCCAATAAAGTATATTTCCCTATTTATTTGCACTCAATTCCATGGATGACATACTCTCCCATGAAATCAAATGTGATTCTCCACGTGTTGTAGAAATCATAGCCTTTTTTAAAATATATGTTTCTCAACATGTTTTAACATTTCAATTGGCTAAATCAAAAGTTAAATGAAGATCGGAGTTTAAATCATAAAAAATATTAACATTTAAAATCATAGAAAATAAAATCAATTCTTCACAAAATCATATCATAAAGTAGGGAGAAGGATAAAGAAGACTACTCAAAATTCATGAGAAGGATATGACAAAACGCAAATTTCATATATAAAAACAAGTTTACAAAATAAAAGAAATAAAAGGCACAACTTATGTCACAATCCTTCCCAAGAAAATCCCTAAAAGTTCCCTCCAAGCCTTTCTCTCTTTACAAGTACACTCAATTGTCTCTTAAAAGTGTAATGAAGAAGAAATCTCTCACCTTCCCTCTCTTCGTACAACCCTAGAAGAAAATCTCCTCTTCTTCTCTCCTTACCTTTCACGCCACCCCCACTTTCTTGTCCTTTTCGTTCCCCCTAAACTCGTTGAAATCTTCCTCTTTTATTTTGGGCTGCCTCTTTTCAAAAGGAATTCAAAATTCCCTCCAAAATTCTCTCCAAAAGTCAACTTTTTTGAATTCAAAAGATGTCTCATTTGATCCAAGAGACATATCCTTTCATAAAAGAACCTTCTAAAGTGTCTAGTCTTTTCATAAAAGAACCTTCTAAAGTGTCTAGATGCATTGAATTACTCCAATAAGTGTGTAGAATAAATGTCACTTTAAAAATTTGCCCAAAATTTATCTCAAACCACCTTAATCCTCTAAAAGTCATCTTTGGAGCATCATGCGCCAAGTCTCTATCAAACGGCGCACCATGTACCAATCTGGCGCATCATGCGCTAAAATTCCAAAATACGTTGTTTTGGCTCCAAATTTTATTCTTTTTGCTATTTTTTCTCCAAATGCCAAAAAATGATACATCTGAAATAAAAACATGAAAATACTCTTCTTTAAAGTGCAATATCACCAAAAATAAGCATAAAATATGTACTTAAAATAGTATATTATTTTGGTATATCAACTACCTGTCTTCTAGTGGCTATTTCAAAGCTACTAGAGGAATTAAACAAGGTGACCCTCTCTCCCCCACCAATTTAATCTTGGTTTTTTATTATCTTTCTTTAATTCTTAACTAGATTTCAGACTCCTCTCCATACAATCATTTCAATCATAGATCAAATATTGCCATTAAACACTTATCTTATGCAGATGATATCATTCTCTTCTGCAAAGCCACTTAACCAACTGCTACACAAATCCATAACTGTCTTAATGACTTTTTGGCCTGCTCTGGCCTTCTTTTAAACAAGCAGAAGTGTCTCCTTATTTTGAGCAAAGGGGTCAAACAACCGTTTAAGCCGTGGCTTTCAGACTTCACTGGTTTCAAATCTTCCAGCTCTCCTCTTAATCATTTGGGGGTTTATCTGCTGAAAGGTAGGACTAGACAAATTTAGTTTAATGAAGTGGTGACAAAGATTCAAACAAAGCTTCTCAACTGGACAAACTCTTTTCTTTTTAATGGAGGAAGAATTACCTTCTTAAAGCATGCACTTTTTTCCTTCCCTTAATACATTCTTTAGATGGCTACTTTGAAGAAGAGCACACAACTACTGCTAGAGAGATCTTTTAATAGATTTCTTCGGTCTGGTCAAAGGAACCAAATGAATTGGACCAAATGGAATGTTGTTTGCAAACCTGTAGAAAATGGAGGGTTTAGATTTAGAAGCTTCAAATATTTGCAAGTTATTATTTTTTTAAACTTTGGATACACTTCAGGTCTCAGAAGTCTCTCTGAGCAAAATTCCTGAAAGGAAAATACTGCAGAGATATCCATCCTTCTCTTGCTTCCCCTAAATTGGGAGATTCTAAAGTCTGGTCTGAAATGCTTAAGATCAAGGAAACTGCTGAAGACCATTGCATTTGGGAATTAAGGGAGGGGAATATTAATTTTTGGCTACATAACAGGTTGGGAGAAGGGAAGTTGGCTCATGTTCACTCAACCCCTTTAAATCTAAATTCCAAGGTGTCTAACTGTTGGACTAAGGGCCACTGGAATCTGCATGCTCTACAGAATATACTAGATAACTCAATCAGTCACAAGATAATTAACACACTCTGGAAAATACCAAGAAAGATAAACTTATCACTAAAAAGAGCCCATTACAATCCATTTTTCCTACATCTATTCTCAACAGCCTCATGGATTGAAGGCCTCTTGGGAGAAACCAGTGTGGGGGAAATTTATGTCTTCCTCAATGGCTTTCTTTTGTTGGAGACTATTTTCTAGGCTTCTCCCAATTGATGACATCCGGAAGCTGAAGGGGTTGAGAGGCCCTTCTCATTGTGTTCTTTGCAAAAAGTAAGAGGAAACATATAAACACCTATTCTTCCAATGTAGCTTTGTTTAGCAAGTGTGGTCAGCAGTGCTCAATCATTTGCAAGTGTAAACAATCACTCTTACATGGCAACAATTTCTCATTTTATAAAAGGACTGGAATCAGCTTAACCTAATTACCATCCCATGTGTTGTGGCTTGGTTTATTTGGATGGCTAGCAACCAGGCCAAATTTGAAGAAAATCAGTAGCTAACTACAAAGGTGTCCTCTAACTACATTGCATACATGAAAAAACTCTCTATTTGGAAGGCTTTTCCCGATTTACTATTAATTGGCAACATAACCTGTCAACCTATTCCTGAACACCATTTAGTCTATTGGCTCAAACCTGATGCAGGGTGGCTAATAGTCAAAATATATGGTAGCTTTTACCAATCTAATGCTGGAATTGGGGGACTTTTTAGAAACTTACAGGGCTCCTACTGCTTAATTATCATTGTCCCATTTTTTCATGGGATGCCTTAGAAATTGAAATAATTGTAGTATATTGGGCTATCTACATTGCTGCTAGAGCCAAAATCCAGAATCTAGTGGTAGTATCTGACTCCAAGATTTTGATCAGAATTCTCTTGAATAAGATTAATTGCCCAAGGCATACTCTGTAGTGGATACATAAGATTCATCCCATGACCTCCAACCTCAATCTAAAGTTCCAATTTATTCACAGAGAAGGTAATCAACCAGCTAACTAGCTTGCAAAATCTTGTCTTAGGATTGACCGTCCACTCATCACCAAAAGTGTTTCTAAGCCTCTTTTATTTCTTCTAAAGGGAGACCTTCTTGGTCTGCCCTATTGCAGACTTTTGTATTCTCTGTTATTCTTGTTTTGAATGCATTTCTTTCACCTTGGAAGGATAAGACCTTCTAGGTGAATCTTCCCCTTTTAAAATATATATATGTATATATGTATATATGTATGTATATATATATA
>NW_018239953.1:108271-110696 GCF_001263595.1 Phalaenopsis equestris | reverse complement strand
TATATATATATTTGTGTATATATGTATGTATATATATATTTGTGTATATATGTATGTATATATATATTTATGTATATATGTATGTATATGATATTTGTATGTTTGTATTTTTCTTTCTTTCAACATAAATCATAAATTTTCTACTATATTTTCACTTCAAATCTTCTTTAAAACTACCAATTCATTCCTAAATCAAGATGCCGCATCAACATCAAAGATGTTTAACACTTCAAAAACAAATTATAAAATAGTTCCGAAATAGGAAAATATAAAGAAATAAAAACAAATAAAGCTAAATAATAATATTACTTCCCACCACATTTTTGATGCTCAAGTTGAGTAGCAGCCAACCTTCTTCAGAGCATAGACATCATCTTTAATATTAATCTTCTCCCCTTTGCTGGGAATAGAGCTTGTGCCATCATCGCACGAATCAATTATCTTCTTGCTCACAATGAGGTAGATCTGCGTTAAGACCTCGGCAAAAGCATTCTCGACATTGGTGGCTTTGAGAGTCAACATCCCCATGAAACAAAGGGATTTTTTTTTCCCAGAGGATTTGCTGTCTTCAGTGCTGAAGGTTACGAGACGACGGAGATCAAATTTTTTTCCGACAAACATGACATTGATATTTGGATTGGTGTGATCCCTTAGTTTGCGTAGTCATCGCTCTATTTTCTGAAAAGTGGCATGTAGTGTGACATCGTAGACAAGCAATGTGCCGATGACTCATCGAATGGTAAGCACTGGTAATCTTATGGTACCTTTCCTAGCCTGCGGTGTCCCAAATCCATGCCTTGATTACCTTTCTATCCACATTGGTGCTCCTAGCGGCGAACTCCACCCCAATGGTGGACTTCAACTATAGACTGAAGTCACTCCTCATAAACCTCGAGAAGAAGTTCAAATTTCCCACTATCGAGTCCTCAATTATCACCAATTTGAGCTGATAGTCGTAATAGTTCTCTGCTCTGTATGCCTCCATTTCTCGCTTTCATTCTCTCTCTCGCCATGGGGGAAGCAAAGTCTTGATGTGAATTCTTAATACACCTAATATATATAGTATTTTTAGACATATTTTTATATCTATTTTTGACATATTGCGCTTTAATGGAAGGTATTTGTGTGTTCCTCTTTCAGGTACAAGTAAAAAGTTGAAAAATGCTAAAAGGGGTGAAAAAGGATCAAATTTAGAGCACAAATGTAAAATTTGAGCAAAAGTGTTTTGGCGCCTAAGCACCAGATCCAACACTTAAGTATCGTTATCGGTGAAACAGAGAAGGCCGCGCCTAAGCGCTAGAGGCCCGCGCTTAAGCGCCAGAGGCAGTTATTCGACGGTTTTCTTCATTTGTCCAAATTCTAAAGAGACATTTGAGGCACCTATTGGCTAAAGACGGTGGTTATGACCACTAAGAACAAAAATATCATTAAAATACTTATAAAAGGAGGCATTCTTTGGAGCATACATCAAATTTCTAAGGCACCTCTTGGGAAATTTATAAAAGAAGTTTGTTGAGACATTTGAGATGGGTACTTGGAGAGAGAGAGAGTGCTGAGTCTTGAGAAGATTGTGAAGAATCTTGTGGAAAGATTCATCTGGAACCAGCTCTTTCATACACATACTTTTTCCTTTTTGTTTTTTGTTTTATTTTTAGATTATAGAGTGCTGTAAAAGAGAAGAGATTCAAATGAACTTCAAGGAACTTCAAGAGTTTGGTGAGAAGAGATTCAAATGAACTTCAAGAGTTTGGTGGAGATTTGAGATAAGTTTTTACCTTTGTCTTTGAATTACTTTTGGTTTTAATCGAATGATTTATAATTTTTGATAATGATTTATAATTTTAAACTAAAGTGTGATTTTATTTTCTTCATAGATTCTGAGTAGTTTTTTTTTGTCTTTCTACTTAAAATGATAAGTAATTAATGTGTTGGAAGGAAGTTGTGGAGAGTATTAATCTTTAATGTTGGAAATTGTGATTATTTAATTCCATGCACTTCATTTACTTCTTGATCTGACTCATCTAGATGTTAAATTTTTTTGTGAGAACATGTAAAAACCGGCCTAGTATTGTCTCAGTCAACAATTGGAAAGCATCATTTGAGATTGTATGAATGAGATTGTAATTCATATGATTTAGTGCAAATAAATAGGGAAATAATATTTGAAGGGTGTAGAGTTAGAGGAATTTAGAGTGGCAGGTTAAAACCCCTAACTTAATTTATTGTTTTAGGTTCTGATATAAGATGTTAGCCCTCAAGTGGAGGGAATCGAGAGAACTCTAGAGTGAGAGCTGGTATCTTCCCTGCCTAGCCGGCCTTCAGAACTATTCATACTTTAAATTATCCAATGTTCTTTATAGCATCTCTAGTAAGGGTAAAGAATATTATTGCTCATATTTGACACAACATAATTTGCATACTTCCA
>NW_018239953.1:105180-105994 GCF_001263595.1 Phalaenopsis equestris | reverse complement strand
TTCCGTTGTGTTTTCTTCGTGCTTTGTGATGGGCTTCTTTTACTCTTTCTTCTTCTTTAGAAATAGTGGCATGAGAAGATTATGCCATTGTTTTCATTTTACTTTTCTTTTGTAATGAGTAGAATTCATGCTTAGGATTTTGTGATGCATGTTAGAAGCTGATTTAATTATCGATGTGATGGTTTTTACTTGCACATTATTGACATTACAATAAAGGCCTGTCGTAGTGTTAAAATTCGTTGTAATTGCATTAAGATCTGAGAGGGCTGTGTAATTCTCAAAAAAGTAGAACCACATTTAGATTCCATGGATGGTTAAGTTCATGGGAGTTGAATACAAATAAATAGGGAAATATACTTTGATGGGTGTAGAATTGGAGATTTTAGGGTGACAGACTAAAATCTCAAATTCGGCCTTATTGTTTGAGTACTGAAGCAGAGATACTAGCCCTCAGGTAAGGGGAACGTGGGAGCTCCAAAGTGAGAGCCGGTATCCTCCCAGCCTAGCTACGGATTCAGTAAACAAGCATAAGATTAGTCAATGTTCTTTATGCCTGGACCAAAGGGTAAAGGATAAGATTGCTCCTATTTGGAACATGCCATATTTAATGCTTCTCATTACTTTACATTATCCAATTCATTACGTAAGAATAAAAGTTTTTAATATCTCAAAATTCTCCAAACCAATTCATCCAAAAAGGGTTATCTTTAGAATTAATATTTGCATTTAGTTATAGTTACTATCTTTACATTTAACACTCGCATTTAGGAGTAGTTGCTAAATAAAACATCATTTTAATCAACATTCCAAACTA
>NW_018239953.1:91503-104591 GCF_001263595.1 Phalaenopsis equestris | reverse complement strand
TTTATATTAAAACATCATTTGAATCTAATTTAATAATTTTTATTCTATTTTCTTAATTAATACTTTTAATGATTATAAATCTTTGTAGCCTTGTAGTCAATTAATTTTTTTAAAAATACTAATCATCAATATATATATATATATATATTTGGGAAAGGAGCATCTATAGGCTCCCTACATGTTATAGTAAAACTTGAGAATACAAATCAAGGAGATAATCCAGGTTCCTCCAAAATAGATAAAACAAAAACCTAAGAAAAAGGGGCAACCTATTGAGGAACCCTCTCCAACAAAACAAAATCTAAGTATACCAAAATTACATGTATAAACCCCCAAACTAACTAACAGAACTTGAACATGAGGAGCACAACATTTGTAGAGGACCAGCAAGAATCCCAATGAACTTTTGATTTGGAACCCAACATTCAGGTCTGCAATCTAAGGTAGGGTATTTGAAGTTTGTCGCCCTCAAGTAACAGATGGAGGGGGAGGGAAGGGGAGGTGGAGACCTCAGCATGATTTGAGTTAGCAACCTCTAAAGCCAGAAAATTAGAAAGCCTATTAGCTTCCCTATAAATAAAGGAGAATTGTATCTTAATCTCAAGACTAAGGTTCTTTATCCTGTGAATCCACTGGTTTATGTGCCAAGGGGGTGAAGAGTTATCAGTCATCAGCTCCACCAGGAGGGAAGAGTTCACTTCAGCTATAATCCACTTCCACTTGTTTCCCATTGCTAATTTTAGAGCCCAGTAAAGTGTAGCAGCTTCAGTTTCCAAGGCATCTACAGCAATATAGGAGGCCTTGAAATAAAGTAAAGTATTTCCTGTGTGGTCTCTAAACTCTAAAGATCCCCCAATGCCAGCTTTCTTGTTGGTGAAACTTCCATCAGTGTTGATTTTAATGTAGCGATGAGGAGGCTTCTCCCATCTAACCTTGATGACCTTCATCTGTTGTAAATCAATATTAGGCAGATCCTTCAAGATCTTAGGGAATTTCTTCAAACTTATTAGCTTTGTTAAATATGCCAGACAGTTAGACACCACAAAAGCAGTATTTGTCCCACTGTTCTCATGCTTCACCTTATTTCAGGCATTCCAAAGGAACCAGCCAACAATGAAGGGAAGTGGAACAAGTTTTATCTCCTGCCAGTCTTTTAGACAGTATTTTATGTTACCCCATCCAATATTAATCAGATTAAGATTCATGTTAGAGGTCAACATGTTCCAAACCTCCCTTGCAAATCTGCATCTGAAAAACAGATGGTCACTGGATTCCTGATCAAGTTTGTAGAGGTGACATCTTGATGAGCCTTTCAAACCTTTCAGTTTCAGTATATCATCTATAGGAATTAAGTCATTTAAAACTCTCCATGAAAAGAATAGAATAGAAGGTGTTAAGTATTTCTGGCAAGAGAAAAAGTTCCACTGCTAGTAGTCCCATCTGAATAAGTTGTTTTGAATGTCCTTTGAAAGGCTTGACCTGGTCCTATTAATGAGATGTAGTTGATCTTTTTTATTTCTGTCAAATTAGATTTTTGAAATAATTCTAGCAGAGGGATCCTTCAGAAGGTTTTTCAAAGTATCCTCAGACCAAACATTGCCACTCCAACAGCCTTTAACTTGTAAATCCTCCTCATTTTCTTCCTACAGAGGCTCCAAATGTTCAATAGGGCACCATTTATCCTTCCAAAAGTTCATTTCTCCACGGCCCAGCTCCCAAACGAGGATTTTGTCAATTTCTTCCCTAACCTTAGGCATTTGCATCCATGTCCTTGAGCCCCCTAGTTTCTTAGTTACTTCCCCAGAAAGATCAAATTTGCAGTATTTGTCCTGCATGAACTTAGCCCATAAACTTTCATTTTATCTGAAATTAATCTAAAGTTTACACATACTAATTTGTTGCATTTGGTGTATACCTTTAAATCCCAAACCTCCAGCTTCATATGTTTTAGCCACTCTTTGCTAACTTGCTCAGGCCATTTTTTTCCTGTTACTAGCCCAAAGGAACCTGTTGAAGGTTCTTTCCAGCATAAGGTGGTGCTTCTTTTCATTGTTGCCACTTGGAGGGCATTAAGAGAGATAGAGGTGAGAATGCTCTTAAGTAGGGTGATCCTTCCACCATTTGAAAGGTAAGAGTTGGACCACCCCTGGAGGGTGGAATTAATCTTGTTAATAACTTCATCAAATTGAGTCTGTTTGGTTCTTCCTCTAACCAGTTGAGTGCATAGATATTTGAAGGGAATGCTCATGTTTGAAAACCCAGTGAAATCTAACATCCACTGCCTGAGTGGTATTGGAACTTTTTGTTGTCCAGGATCAGACATTTATCCTTATTAACTTTTAGCCCTGACACCTGTTGGAATTTTTGCAAGATATCATGAAGGTTCTTGGTAGCTGACTTAATGGCCCTAGTAAAAATGAGAATATCATCAGCATAGATAAGATGACTAATATCCATCTTAGCTTTATTGTGATAAGCTTTAAAGCTTTTTCTCTTTTCCTGGCAATCAATGAGTCTGATGAGTCTGGATAAGTAATCCAAAACCAGTATGAAAATAGTAGGAGAAAGAGGATCCCCTTGTTTAAGCCCTCTAGTAGCTTTGAAGAAACCATGAGTTTTCCCATTGATGAATACAGAATTAGCATTGGCCTCCAACCATCTTCGAATGATCAGAAAGAATTCCTAGGAAAAACCCCTAGCCTCCAAACATTCCATAATGAAATCCCAGTTCATCATATTATAAGCCTTCTTCAAGTCTAGCTTGTAAATTACATTACCCCCTCTACAAGGTTTCTCCAAATCCTGTAATAGTTCCTGTGCCAGTAGTATGTTGTCCCTTATGTTTCTCCCTTTCACAAATGCTGGTTGGTTTATGCTAATTAACTGAGGTAGGGCTAGCTGAAGTCTGCTTTGAAGTCGGTTCACCAGAATTTTGCTTACAATCTTACTTATGACATTAGTAAGGCTCAGAGTTCTGAAATGGCTCCAGCTGTCTTTAATAGAAGTCTTAGGAACAAATACAATGGAGGAAGCACTGAAGTAATCTGGTAGAGAATGTCCTTTAAAGAAGTGTTGGATAGCTTGAATTACCTCCACCTTGATAACACCCCAGGCTTTTTTATAGAAATCTGCAGTAAGCCCTGCAGATTTAGAGCTATCAATGAAATTTAAAGCTCTTTGAATCTCTTCCTCCTCAGGTATGTAAGCCAAGTTCATTCTAGCAGTGTACTGTTTGCTTTCAGAAAACAAGTTGTTGTCTATATGATCTCTGTCGGTGTTGTTGCCATTCATGAGATTCTAGCAGTACAATACAACACTTTCAGCAATCTCCTCCTCCTTTCTGAGCCAAATTCCATTCTGATCCTTGATACAATGGATAGTGTTGCACTTTCTTTGGTCTTTAATGCAGACATGATAGAATTTTGTATTTCTATCCCCTTTAGTTTTGTATTTCTATCCTCTTTTAGTTTTGGCAGTCTTTTGCTTAAGGAATTGTTCTTGCCAGTTCACTACAATTAGAAGTCTTTCATTAGCCTCTAAAAGAGCAGCTTCATCAGTCTTCCCTTTGCTGTGCTCCTCCTCCAGATCAAACAGCTCCTTTTCAACCTTTCCACAACCTTTAGTAGATCCCCAAAGGTATGCCAACTCCATTATTTGAGAGCTTTGCCAACCTTCTTATGCTTTTGCCACAAATTGATGAAAGAGTCAGGGTGACTATCATTCTTCCAATTGTCTTTGACTATTTGCAAGAAGTTCTTATGTTGAGACCAAACATTCAAGTACATAAAAGCACAAAAGCACTCTTCTGACAAATTCTTCTGACAAATACTTTTTGGGCCAATAGTGATCAACAAAGGCCTATGGTCTGATACAACTAGGCTGTGATAGAAGTCAGAAGTCTGCAAGAAATTTTGAATCCAGTTGTCATTAGCAAATACTCTATCCAAGCTTTCCCACATGTCCTTCATCCTCAAAGTGAAAGCAAGGCCACAAAAGCCAAAATCAAATAATCCAATTTTTTGAATATTATCATTGAATGTGGATATGGTGATAGGATTAGGAGTTCTACCCCCCTTCCTTTTAGTAGAAGAGGAAATGCAATTAAAATCTCCTCCCACAATCCATGCTTTATCAATAGAACATTGGATATTCTGAAGAGTCTCCCACAGTTCAGTTCTTGCAGTTTTAGAACTTCCTGCATAAACAAAGGAAGCAAATCCCTCCATTTCATCAGTACTATTGTTCATATGCAAGACTTGAGTGTGATTCAATAAAATGGAACACTTCATTTATTTCCTGCAGAAAACCCAAATTTTTTTGTTGAGATTAGTAAGCAAATTGAAACCAAAACTTTGGCAACTTTCATATTGTTTAGGTGAACCATAGGTTCCAAAATGGCTATACACCAAAATTTATGTTTTTTTATTTAAGTATTTGAGTCTTTTTAAGGATAAGGGGTGAGCAATCCCCCTTATGTTCCAACACAACATATTTATCATGGGGAAGGGGGATGGATGTAGGGTTGGGATGTGGATCTTGTCCTCCCCTTAGGTTTGTTAAGAGCTCCTTTTCTTTGGTTGCTCTTTGGTTGGCTCCTTTTCTTTGGTTGCTTGAATCTTCAATTATTAGTAACTCCTTTTCCTTCTCCTGTTTTAGTTCTTCTGGTTTGAAATTCCTTTTCTTTCTAGTTTTTTGAAACTGTCAATCTGATTCCAATTCTTTGTCATTTCTTCAACCAATGCTTCAGTAGGGGAAACCACATCTAATCTATCCACAGGATTCCTTGTGTTCCTAGGAGACTGAATTAAGTCCTCCAAGGGGACTTGAAATGATAGATGTCCACTTCCAATTTTACCTACCTCCATATCCTCACCAACTGTTACCCACTCCTCAGCTGAAGGGGTCACCAAAGGCTTTTCCTTATCAGTATTCTGAGTAGCTATTGAACTATTTCTCTTTCGTCCCTGCCACAATGGAAGCCTTTTGGTGAACTTCTTTATTTCTTTCACTCATGAGATTGTTGTTTGCAGCATTCAACTCTTGTTGAGGGTGATTTATAAGCCTTCTATTAGGAGGATTAAGCCTGTAGCATTTCTCCCTAATGTGACCAAACATTTTGTGATGTTGGCAATAATAGGGTATTTGCTCCATGACTACTTACTGCCAAATTCCCTTCATTGTGTCTCCTATCCATATCCTCTTTACTTCAGGTAGGGTGACATCCCTCTCCACCATAATCCTTGCATTGGCTGGCCTAGCTTTATTATAAGTGGCAGCATCCACCTTCAAAGGTGTGCCCAAAGTACATCCAATATTAAATAATGCATTAAGTTTAAATAGATGCAATGACAATTTTGGTAGCTTAAACCAAATTGGCACAGTGTGCGGTTCCTGTGAGGGGTCACACTTAGGAGTCTATTTTAAAATCTTCATTTCTGCACCTGCAATAATGATGGATTGTTTAGCAATGAGTCTTGCATAGTCCTCTTCCTTTGTCAACTGGATAAGGAGATGCCTGCCATCCAGCAGACCTAGCTTCCAATCAGAGATTTTCAAAGAATAAAAATATTTCCTCACAAGTTCCATCTTTGGGTGTCTTAGACTAAATTTTCTAATTAGTGTGAATTAAACATCCAAGTTCAGTTCAACAAGATCCTGATCTGAGAAAAGAGCAACAGGTTCCCCATCTTTAGATCCCACAGGATGGATGCATGAGGCAGAACCCCTACCTGCAGCAGTGTTATGAAATTTCTGAGGAAACACTAGAAGATCAGGATCCAACAAGGGGGAAGAAGGATTTCCTACAACCCCAGCATAAGTGGCTTTTGTCCATTACAAATTTGTCTCCAAATCAATAGGGGTGGCCATATGAAACCACCAACCACACCCCCAAAGGGTGCAGGACTGAAAACAAAATCAGCAAAAGGAATCCCAGAGAAACAGCTTGCTCCAAGAGAAATAGTTGCAGAACCCCAAGAATCAAGTAAAGCAGGAAACAGAAAAACAAGCAAAAAGATGAAACAGGCAAAGCCAGTCCAGAGCCAAAACCCCAAGCTGATGAAGCAGGAAACAACTAGCTACTTCAGCAAGGCAATAGAACAGTAACAAAGGTTCAAAAGAAGCCTTCCTGGGAAAAACCCAATCAAACTAAAAAACCCATAGAGACCCCTTGACATAAAGGAACGGCCAGAGGCTATCATATGAGCCCCAATCACCCTCATGGGCCTAAGAATTCAAGTACCACACGCTACACTTGGGGGAAATCAAACCCCAGACCAGAGGGGACTTAACCAACTAATATGAGTATGTGGCACAACTTTATATACATATATATATATAGATACACACACACACACATTCACACATATGTACATACCTATGCATACCCATATATATAATATATATATATATATCTATACATACATACATATATATACATATTTTTTTTCAAGAAAGAACCTTCTATTAATCATTAAAAGAGGTTACAATCCTGAGATAGAGAGTATCAAGAAGGTCCCCATTCAACAAGCGCTTAAGTGGGGAAGGGGGGTGGGGTGAAAGTAGAGGAAACATTAATACAATCATTGTCCTTACCAATTTTGGCCAACCAATTGGTAGGTCTATTTCCCTCCTTGAAGATAAAAGAAAACTGAGTGTGTAATTGAGCCTGCAAGGAGGGGATCTTTATAATCCATTGTAAGATATGCTAGGGAGTGTCCTCAGCACTAGTGAGAATATGTAGAAGTTTCAAGGAGTCTATTTCCACATTTAGAGAGCTCCAATGACTCATGGCAACAAACTTAAGGGCTCAGTAAAGAACTGCTACTTCACCTTCCAAAGAATCCAAAATAATGCTAGAAGCAGAAAAGAATAGAAGATAGTTCTCATTACATTCTCTGAAAACTCCACAAATACCAGCCCCTTGCTCAAAAAAGCTACAATTAGTGTTGAACTTGATAGAGGGATGAATAAGACTCTTCTAAAAAACTTTAGTAATAGAGAATTTTAGTGAGTAGTTGACCACATTAATCGAGAAGACATTGGGAAACTTTTTGTTATCAATTTGATGAGGAAGGATTTGCATTGGACAGTAACATGCAACATAGAAGGGGGAAATCCCTCAAATTTGTTATGGTTCTTAGCCATCCATAAAAACCAAGCAATGAGAAAGGGGACCCAACTTAACTTTCTGTCAGCTATACCAACAATCAGTAAGTAGGTGCTACTTTAGTTCAAATGTAATGACATCGAAGTCCTTAATTAGCTCCCACCAGGCACTGTGAGAAATTGCACTCAAAGAAAAGATGGATTAGAGATTCCTCACCTACCTTGCATAAATAGCATATAGAGGGACCTCTCAACCCTTTCAATTTGAGGATATCATCTGTAGGCAACAACTTCTGAAAGATTCTCCAACACAAGAATGACATAGATGGCGTGAGAAATTTGTTCCATATAAGCTACCCCTCAAAGGGACAAATTCTGAATGATAGAGTGTAGAGTAAATAAATTTAAATGAGCTTTGTGTTTTTCTAGCTTTGATCACAATCTTATATTTGTGGTGTTGTCAAACTGCAATTTGGAAATGCAAGCAGTAGAGTTACTATCTGGTAGAGAGTTCAGCTTTGAAACACACCATAGTTCTTCATCACAAAAATCAGCCACATTTAGATTGGGGTTAACCACAAAAGGTATTGCGTGTAAGAGATCATCAGGACACTAGTTTTCTAAACAAAAAAGGACACTATCATTACCCAAATCCCATAGAAACATTTGTTTAGCTTGCTATCTCACCTTCAGTAGGTTCAGCCAGAGCCTGAAGTCCCCCAATTTTCTAGCTGTCGGGTTAGGATGGGAATAACTACAATATTTTCCCATGATGAATTTTGACCAAAGAGAATCTAGTTGCCTAAATTTGATCCATAGTTTGCATTGATTGATTTGTTGTAATTTTTTGAGCCCTTTGAAAACAAGATCATTAAGCACATTGGGCTTGGCCACTTTCTGCCAACTAGCCCAATGAAGTTGTTCTCTGCCCAAACCTAAGAAATCTGTTGAAGCATATCCTTAGTTGAAATTGAGTACTCTTTTTCATGCTATCCATCTACATGATATAAGAGGGGAAGGTGTTTAAGATGGTCTTCAATAGTGCAATTTTGTCCCCATTAGATAGAAAGGATTTGGTCCAACAATTGCGCTGTACAATAATTTTCTCAATATCTTCATCAATTTACACTTATATTACTCAATCTTTGATCAGAGGAAATCCAAGATGTTCAAAAGGAATTAATGCTTTTATATATCCAATGTAATTGAGTATCCATTGTTTGATATTGGGTTTAGTTTTCCTTTTGAATAATAAGTTGCATTTTCCAATGTTAATCTTCATACCTGATTTTTGTTGGTATAACAACAGCCACTAGTTGATCCTCTTAAAAACATTCTTGTTAGTTTTGGAGAACAAAAAAATGTCATCAGCATATATTAGATGAGTTATCCCCATGGTGAACCTGTGATGATACTTGAAATAAGAAGTGTGTAAAAGGGAGTTGTCCAGCAATCTATATCCATAGTAAGTATGAAGATGGTTGAAGAGAGAGGGTCCCCTTGCTATAGTCCCCTAGTGACTGATAAGTATCCATGATTCTGCCCATTGAGAAGGATAGAGTGTGCATTAGTCTTCAACCATTTGAACATAAGGTTGTAGAACTCAGTGGGAAATCCCCTTTCTCTTAAGTTTTTAAAAATAAAATCACAATAGATAGTGTCAGGCATTGCTCAAATCAAGTTTATAGATCAGATGCCCACCCCTGCAAGATTTATCAATGTCTGAGAAGAGTTCCTGTGCTAATAATACATTTTCCGCATGAACCTACATTTGAAAAATGCAGCTTGTTTAGGTTTGATTAAGTTGATTATATGGGGTTGAATCCTCGTTACAATAATTTTACTAATGATCTTACTGATAACTGTAGTGAGACTGATTGGCCTAAAGTGACTCCAAAAGGTTTTCTCAATTGTTTTTGTGATAAGCACAATATTGGAAGAGCAGAAGTAATTAGGAAGAGTGAGCCCCTGGAAAAAAACTTTGTATGAAATTGATCACATCTCCTTTAATGATGGTCCAAGCTTTCTTGTAGAAATCAGAAGAGAAACCATCTGGGTCTGCAGTCCTACTATTATCAATAGAATTTAAGGCTTCCCAAATTTTAGTTTTAAAGGGGATTTCCACCAACTGTAGTTCTTTATTGTATGATTGTTCCTCCAGAAAGATATCTAGATCAATATGAGTTGTGGCAGAATAGGGGCTTGTCAGTAGATGTTGAGAGAAAGCCACAACATATTGGGCATTGCCTAAATTATCATGCAACCGTCTCCCATCAAAATTTTGAATTCTATGGATGACATTACATTTCTTTCTTTATTTTATGTAGGCATGATAGAACTTTGTGTTCCTATTTCCATCAAGAAATCTGCTAATAAAAGCCTTCTGCCTTAAAATTGCTCCTGCCAAGCAGTAACATTGAGCGACTTTTCATTAGCTTCTAATAAAGAGGCTTCATCAATCTGGCAAAGAAGTGAGCCACTTTCCATGTCCATCAGCTCCTTTTTTGCTAGAGCCACATTTCTAAACACATCCCCAAAAGTTGACCAGTTCCAATCTTAAAGAGCTCTGCTTGCCTTCTTCTGCAGGTGACATAGTTTCACAAGGGGTTTAGGATCAATGCCCTGCCAACTGTCAGTAATGATGTTGAGAAATGTGGGATGATCTGACCACATGTTTTGGTGTCTGAAGGACAAATGCTTATTAGGAGGTGTGGAAGCAATACATAAAAGAAGGGGTCTATGATCGGAACCAACAAGACTGAGATGAGTTACAAAATTATACAAGTAATGGTGGAACCACCGATCATTAACTAGAAACCTTTCCAGTCTCTCCCAAATATTACCCCTTCTCCATGTAAATTTAAGGGTCTGGAATCCTAGATCAAACAGACCAGAAGACTGAATGTTGTCACTGAAGTCTATCAATTTGGCAAGATTAGAGGTTCTTCCACCAAGCTTCTTAGAAGAGGATGAAAATCATGGACTTTCTAGTAAATGTTAATGCATTTCAAAGATCAATTCTAACACTTAGTGTACCCATCAAATATTGTAGGGGGAGATCCAGAATTCCCTGTCATATCAAAGGAGAAATAAATAATTTGTGGATAATCAATGATAATGAATCAAGTAATCTCATGTCAAAAAAGAAGTCAGATTTTATTGTTGATATTAGCAAAATGAGAAAAACCATAGAACTTTTTATAACTTTTTGAAGATGCTTTTGAACGATGGTTTCTAAAACTGCAATACACCAAAGCTTATTTTCTTTGTTAAGATGTTGGAGTATCTTAATTGATGGGGGGTGGGAAATCCCCTTAATATTCCAACAAAGCATGTTAATCATGGTGTGAAGGTTTAGACCTCCCTCTAGTTAGCCTAGTGAGGGAGTCCCTTCTGGACGAGTAAGAACTTGCTTCAATGATAAAAGTGTCTTCTAGTTGTTTTTCAGCTCCAAGAAGTTTTTCTTCTTTTTTATTCCTTTTTGTATCTACCAATCAGCCACCATGTTTTGTTGCATCTCGTTAATTAACTCAGGAGGAGGTGTCGCAAGGCTCATAGGTGGTAAAAGAGTGGGTTTTACTAACCTTCTCACCATCCCTACCAATGGTAGGAAGATTAATCATCTCTGTCAGAACCTCTTCAACTAGAGTGATTTTATTGGATTAAGAAGAATAGGAGAAGGTCCCAGGATATTTGCTCATGTATTTATATTAGTCCCCACAACCACTTCAGTGGCAACCAGATCATCAAATATTAAGGATGCACCTTTTCTTTCTCAGTGAGAGGATTTGATGGATTTGAATTTTTATCACCCCCCCACAGCAACTTCAGTGGCAACCTGATCATAAGCTACAAGATTAACAACATTAATGAGAAAGTCCTGGAGACAATGAGTAGTGTCTCGTTCTTTCTCAGCCAAGGGGTTTCTTAGATGAGGATGGTGTCTGTAATTCCTCTCATCATTATGGTCAAACATCTTGCAATGGTTGCAATATAATGGTCTTTGTTTAACAATAATCTTTTTTTTTATTACCGATTATGGGTAGTACCCAACAAAATCTCCTCAAAATCAACTAGAATGATGTTTCTTTCTACTAAAATTATGGCAAGAGGAGGTTTGGATACATTAAACATTGGAATGTTGACCCGATCTGCAATTACGTAGATATTTATGTTCCTTAGTATGCCAAAAACTTGACCAAAATTATATTTATCAGCTAGTGAGAACAAATGTAATATGATAAAATAGTTTTCTCACTAGGGGTATTATGCACGTGTATGTATCATTTCAAGCAATATAGGATTTTCTATAAAAACCCTAGTATCGATCCCACAGGGAACTCTTAAACAAAAAGAAATGAAATTTAAGAATTTTAACTTTAAGATAACTTTACTTTAGACTATAAAAAAATATCTAAAGTAATAAAGAAGAAATTAATTTTTATTAATTTTTACAAATGCAAGTAAAAAGTAAATGTGATAATTTTAGAAAATATATAAAAAGATACTTTCTCCTTGTAAATTATTCCTAATAAATGTAGGATTTCAAATGTTTAGAAATTTCAATGTGAAATTGTGACAAATAGGAGCATACATATTCTTTACTTCTTTTGATGTGTAAATAACATTGACTAATCTAAAGTTGGTGTCAGCATGTATAGTAGTGTTGGGTATGTTCTTGTCTCTCATTCCTTGATTACCCACTATGTCATCTCTATAGGACCTACCTGTGTTCCAATTTTTAGACCAAATTGATAAAAGCGTCAAGCCTGACACTCTAGAAACATCATTTTATGCCAATCAAATCATATCTCCCTGTTTATTTGCATTCCCCGTCGAAAGATTGCCTTTGTTCTTTCCAAGGTGAAATGTGATATGATACACCGAAAATATATTCATTTATATCGAAAATATATTCATTTTTAGACCCATATTTTATACTTATTTTTGGTGATATTGCACCTTAATGGAAGGTATTTTGATGTTTTCTCGTAGGTTATTGATTTTTAGGACTTAAAACAAAAAGGAAGCAAAAAAGAATGGAATTTAGAGTCAAAATGACATTTTTGAAGAAGTACTCAGTGCCGACCTCGCCAAGGGCGGCACCGACGGCACTGAACAACAGAACAGCTGAATTTTTTACTCAGCGCCAACGGCGCTAAAGGTTGTTCAACCCCTGTTTCTAGAAGATTCAATGTATTTAGACTATTTTTTAAGAGTTTTTGGAGGCACCTCTTGGAGAACCAACCTTGGGCTTTATTTGGGGTCGAAATTCATTAGGAAATGGGCTCTTTTTCACTCCAAAACGTTCCACTTCGCTCCATTTTCACCATTCTTCAGAATCCATCTTCATTTCACCACCTTATTGGAGTCCACTAGTGATTTTTCTTTTATAGTTTAGAGTTTGTGTGGTGAGATTTAGTGTGAAACTTTTTGTAAGAGTGTTGGAGAAGGAGAAAAGTGAGAGATATCTTCTTCCTGCATTTCTAAGGAAAGGCTACAAGGGATTTGCTTTGACAAAGAGTTTCAAATAAGTTTTTTTTGTTTATTAGTATTGTACAAACTTTCTTTTATATATGAAGTTTGTGTTTTTTTGTGTCTTTCTCATGAAGTCTGAGTAGTCCACTACATCTTTCTCCCTACTCTGAGATATGGTGAAATGAAGAGATAATATGACATACCAATATGAAATATAAATATATTAAAATATAAAATAAATTGTGACAATTTTTCAACTCCAAACTTAATTTATATTTCAATCTGGCCAATTGAATTGTTAAAATATGTTGTGAAACATATGATCTGGGAAATGGAGTATGAGTTCTATAACAGAGTGAGGATCACATTTGATTTCATAGAAGAGAAATTAGTTCATGGAATTAAGTGAAAATAAGTAGGGAATAATGATGAGGAGAGAACATATTCTTTGTTGGGTGTAGAATTGGAGTACCTTTAGGGTGACAGACTAAAATCTTAAATGC
>NW_018239953.1:86055-91487 GCF_001263595.1 Phalaenopsis equestris | reverse complement strand
AGTGTTTAAAAACTAAAGTGAGTGTTAGCCTTCAGGTGAAGTGAAGTGGGAGCTC
The DNA here is from genome assembly GCF_001263595.1 of Phalaenopsis equestris. Classification (NCBI taxonomy): domain Eukaryota; kingdom Viridiplantae; phylum Streptophyta; class Magnoliopsida; order Asparagales; family Orchidaceae; genus Phalaenopsis; species Phalaenopsis equestris. Next base: position 91,432 of record NW_018239953.1, on the reverse strand, counting down.
TGGAGTGGGAGCCGATATCCTCTTAGCCTAGCCACGGATTTAGAGACTAAACTTAGGATAAGCCAATGATTTTCTATGTACTGTATTAGGGTAGAGAATTATAATTTCTCCTATCTGACACAATACATATTATAAACATTTATCTCATCTCATTTCACCAGACATTTCACCAGAATAAACATTTATCTCATCTCATTTCACCAGAACCTTATTGTAGTGGGAAGGATGTTTTTTCACATAAAAAATCTTCATTACATAAACATAGTATTTACATTAGTATTTACTTTTTAAACTTTGCATTTCTGTTTTGATAATAGTTAAGTACTTTAGTTTTGATAACATCTCAATATTTGAATTTAGTGACAGTGGTTTTGTTTAATTTTCCATAAATTTCCTAGTGCCAATTTACACCTTCCCTGTGGGATCGATATTTTGGGCTTAAATAGAAAGTCCTTTATTACTTGATAACGATATGTATACTTGCTTAGAATCTTATTATTAATTGTCTATAATTATAAATATTTTGCACAGCTTACTTTTCATACAAGGATCAAGTTTTTTGCGATGTAGTGGTGTCAACTTCATAAATCCTTACATATAAAAAATGAGGATTAAGTTTTTGGCACCGTTGCTTGAGAAGGTAAAGGTTAAATTTAGGTAAATTAAATAGTTTTGATAAATTAAGAAAGTTAGAGATAATATATATACTATAAAAATATATAAAAATAAAAAATATATATACAAAAAAGAAAATATCCAAAAATAAATTTATTTAAGAGTGTTTTTAAAAAAAAAAGAATTTTACTTGGCTTACTTTATTTGTTTATGCGAAATATTGGATTTGAAGGCTTAGTACCTTACGATTTAGAGTTATAATGTACTATTAGAAAAATTTGAAAACAACAAAGATAAATTAAAAATTTAAAAGAAATGCAAATAACTTAAAAAATCTAATAAATGAGAATTGACAAAGACCTTTAAAAGATTATGTGAATCTGACAGCAATGAACTTCACTTGACTATTCAAAATCTTGATGTTGCTGCTAATTCATTTGAGCTTAAACCTGCTATTATCCAAATGATACAAAATAATCAGTTTGGAGGATCACCTACTGAAGACCCTAACTTACAACTTGCTAGTTTTCTTGAGATTTGTGCTACATTTAAATATGACGGAGTGTCTAATGATGCTGTTAGGCTTATAATTTTTTGGATAAAGTCAAGGCTTGGTTAAATTCATTAGGACTTGGATCTATTAGAACTTGGGAGAACCATCACAAAAATTCTAAATTCTTAGCTAAATATTTTCTATTCTTAGCTAAATATTTTCTACCCTTGAAAACCACTAAGCTTAGAAATGATATTACAAATTTTTGTCAGTTTGAAGGGGAATTGATATATGAAGCCTGAGAAAGATTTAAAGATCTTTCTATAAAATGTCCACACCATGTTTTGTTAGATTGGTTAATAATTCAAAATTTAATTTAAAAATTTTACAATGGATTAGTAGGATCACTTAGATCTATTTATAGATGCTGCTGCGGGTGGTTCATTAATGTCAAAACCTTTTGATGAAGAATATTCATTAATTGAAGAAATGGCTACTAATAATTTTCAATGACCCTCTGAAAGGTTAAATCCTAAGAGAGTGGCTAGAATTCATGATTCCGATGCAATGTATATTTTGGCATCTCAAATTGTTGATATTTCTAAAAGATTGATCAAATGGGAGTGAATTATTCTCAAATACCCCCAGTATTAGAGGTGAATTCACTAGGACAGATTATTGATAGTCAATCATCTTATGAAACTTTAAACGCTATAAATAAGGAAAATAAAAATCCTTATTCTAACTATTTTAACCTTGGATGGAAAAATCTTCCTAATTTTAGTTGGAATAGTTATAATAATTTTGTGAATCCATCCAAAAATTTGAAAAATCAAGGAAATCCTAATTTTTGACCTTATCATCCTCCAGGATTTAACACCAACCCTAACCTACAAGTTAAGGAAAAGAAGTTGACGATGGAAGAAGTGATGTTGAATATGGAAATTAAATGCAAAATCAAGGAACTGCTATTAGAAATATTGAAAATCAATTAGGACATATTGTTATTGCACTTAGTGATAAACTTTCTGGAATTCTTCTGAGTGCTGTGGAAGTTATCCAAAAGATCAAAATAAAGAGCAAATTAAAGTTATTCAATTATGAAGTGGAAAAGAAGTTGAAACAAGGATCCAAAGAGAAGCTGAAGTTGATGAAGAGAAGGAAGAAATGGAAAATGATAAATATTAAAATGAATAAACACAGGATCTCTTAGAAGAACCATTACCTCCATTTTCTCAAAGACTAAAACAGAAAAATAAAGATAAACAATTTACAAAATTTTTGAAATTTCTTAAGAAATTAACGATAAATATTCTTCTTGTTAAAGCTTTGGAACAAATGCCAAGTTATGTGAAATTTATAAAGGATGTACTAAATAAGAAAAGGAAGTTTATAGGTCATGAAACCGTTGCACTCAGTGAAGAGTGCAGTGCTTTAATTCAGAAAAAGCTTCCAGAAAAATTAAAAGATCCTGGTAGTTTTACTATACCTTGTGCAATTAGTGAAATGTTTTATGAAAAAGCTTTATGTGATTTAGGAGCGAGTATCAATCTTATGCACTTATCGATCTTTAAATAATTAGAGTTGGGAGAAATTTCCCCTACTACTATAACTCTTCAGTTAGCTGATCGATCAATAACTTATTCAAAAGGAGTTATAGAGGACGTACTAGTAAAAGTGGATAAATTTACTTTTTCTGTAGACGTTATAGTACTGGATATGGAGGAAGATAAAGAGATTCCTATTATTTTAGGGAGACCATTTCTCCATTTCTTGCAACAGGAAGAGATTTCTTGCAACAGGAAGAGATGTAATAGATGTGCAAAAAGGAGAATTATTAATGAGAGTTAACGATCAGGAAGTAAAATTTAATATAGTAAAACTCATGAAATGTCCTGCAAAGATAATGAATGTTTCAAGATGAAAGTAGTTTATTATGTGAATAATGAACAGTTTAAGAATGAGTATGAAGATAAATTAAAGTAAAGAGAAATTTTTGAGCATCAAGATGAAATAAAAGGAGAAAATTTGAATTATATTCAACGCAAATTTGAAACTTTGAAATGTTAGACTTGTTAGAAAATGATAGTAAAAGTTTTATTTCTTTATTAAACCATCTGAACTTGAATTAAAGATATTACCTGCCCATTTAAAGTACGTATTTTTAGAAGAGTCATCTACATTGCCTGTTTTTATATCTTTTGAGTTAATTGAAATTCAAGAACAAAAGTTCATAAAAATGTTGAACAAGTATAAAAAGGCTTTTAGATGAACTTTAGCAGATATTAAAGGAATTAGTCCTTCAATTTGTATGCATAGAATTTTATTAGACGAACAATATGAACCTAAAGCTGATCCTCAGAGAAGATTAAACCCAACAATGAAAGAAGTTGTTAAAAAAGAGATTTTAAAATGGTTAGATGTTGGAATTATATTATCCTATTCTAGATAGTGCTTGGGTAAAACCAATTCACTGTGTTCCGAAGAAAGGAGGAGTAAGAAAGGAGGAGTGACTGTTGAAAAAGGAGGAGTGACTGTTGAAAAAATGAGAAAAATGAATTAATACCAATAAGTCAAGTTACCGGTTGGCAAATTTGCATTAACTATAGAAAGTTAAATATGGCTACTAGAAAAGATCACTTTCCTTTGCCCTTTCTATACCAAGTGTTGGATAGATTCGCTGGGAATAAATTTTATTGCTTTTTAAATGGATATACCGGTTATCATCAAATTCCAATTGCTTCAGAGGATTAAGAGAAAACAACATTTACAAGCCCATATGGAACATATGCTTTTTGTAGAATGTCTTTTGGACTATGTAATGCACCTGCAACATTTCAAAGATGCATGATTTCAATTTTTAGCATCTGTATATAACATGGAATGGAAGTGTTTATGGACTATTTTTTTGTATTTGGGACTTTGTTTGAGTTATGTCTTTATAATTTAGAAAAAGTTCTGGAAGTATGTGAAAGAGTCAACCTAGTATTAAATTAGGAAAAATATCAATTTATGGTTGCAGGAGGTATTGTGCTTGGGCATAAAATTTATGAAAAAGGCTTAGAGGTAGATCATGTAAAAATCCAAGTTATAGAAAAATTATCACCACCTACTAATGTTAAAGGGGTGAGAAGTTTTCTAGGACATGCTGGTTTTTATAGGCGCTACATAAAAAACTTCTCAAAAATAACTAAGCTCCTATGCAAACTTTTAGAAAAAGATAAGAAATTTGATTTTGATGAGGAATGCATAAAAGCATTTGAATTATTAAAGAAAAATTAGTCACTGCACCTATAATAGTACCACCTTACAGGGAAAAACTATTTGAAATAATGTGCGATGCTAGTGAGTATGCTATTGGGAATGCACGATAAAGTTTTTAAAATTATATATTATGCTAGCAAGACTGTAAATGAAGCTCAAATTAATTATATTACTACTGAAAGAAAGTTTTTTCCTATTGTTGATGCCTTTGATAAATTTAGACCTTATTTAATTGGAACTAAATGTATAATGCCTAGAAATCATTTTGCTATTAAATACTAATACAAAAGAAGGATGCTAAACCAAGATTAATGAGATGGATACTTTTATTGTAAGAGTTTGATTTTCCGTGATTGATAGAAAAGGAAATGATAATCAAATAGCTGAACATTTGTCTAGGATAGAAATAGAAATATTAACTAACTTTGCAAATAAAATTTTAAAAAATTTCCCTGATAAACAGTTATATAGTATTGATGAAATGGATGTTCCGTGGTATTCTGATATAGTGAATTATATTGTAAGTGATATTTAACCATCTGATATGAAAAATCCACAATTAAAGAAATTTATATATGATTCAAAAGACTATTTTTTATATAAAAAATGTGAAGTTCTAATTATTAGAATATGTGTGTCTTATGAAGAAACTCAACAGTTAACTGAAAGATGCATTTGGAAAAAATAGAACTGCATATAAGATTTTGCAAGCTGGATTTTATTGGCCTACTATTTTTAAAGATGTTAATGAATATATTAAAATGTGTGATAGATGTAAAATAATAGGAAATATTTCTAGAAGAAACAAAATGCCTCTAAATTACATATTGGAAGTTGAAATTTTTGATGTGTGGGGATGAGGTTTTATGGAACCATTTATGCCTTCATTTGAAAACTTATATATATTACTTGTTGTTGATTATATGTCCAAATAGATTGAAGCTATTGTTGTACCCAGATGTGATGCTCGGAGTGTTTCTAAATTTTTAATTAAAAATATTTTTA
>NW_018239953.1:82209-85766 GCF_001263595.1 Phalaenopsis equestris | reverse complement strand
ACTAGATACTGCATTATGGGCATATAGAATTGCTTATAAGACCCCTATAGGAATGTCCCCATAAAGACTGATATTTGGAAAAACATGCCACTTACCATTAGAATTAGAGCATAAAGCATTTTGGGCTATTAAGGAATTTAATTTTAATCTAAAAGATGCTGGTGAGAAAAGATTATTACAATTCAATGAACTTAAGGAAATACGAAATGAAGCATATGATAATGTAAAAGTCTATAAAGAAAAAGGAAGATTATTCAAAAGAAATTTGAACATAGATAAGAGGTTCTAATATATAATACAAGATTGAGATTTTTTCCAGAAGAACTGAAATCCAGTTTGTTAGGATTATTTAACATGATTAAAGTCTATCATTATGGAACTGTTGTTATTAAAGATCCTAACACTATAAAAGTATTTAAAGTTAATGGGAATCATCTAAAACATTATTATGAAGGACACATACCTTAATTTAAATAAGTTTTAATGTTAAGTCAACCCATCTAAACCAATGGTGTGTCGGGCTGACGACGTTAAACCAAGCGTTTTGTGGGAGGCAACCCATACATATATGTCTATGTATTACTATGTTGTTTGATAAGTGTCTTATATATTAGTAGATAATAATCCTACACAATTGCATTTATTATAAATATTTATTATAAATTAATATTGCATTTATTATAAATTAATTCAAATATTAGTATTGGAGAAAAAGTTGGAATTAAATTGAACGAAAAATCAAAGTGGCAAAATTTTGGCCACTAGCGTCGACGACGCCCAAGGAAATGGACCTCAGCGCCGGCAGCACCAATCGGGAGCGCCGACGGTGTCGAGAGTGGTTTGACAATTCAAATGACTTTTGGCGTACTTTGCCAAAATTTCGCTCCATAATAACTATCAAGAGGTGTTTTTAAAGTCCTAAAAACTTCCTAGGAAGCATAGAAACTTCCTATTTTTGGATTCCATAGCTTCCAATTTGAGAAATACTTCATGGTATAAAGTTTTCAATGAAAGAAAGTTTATTAGTTTCGACCTGCAGAGATTATACAGTAAAGTTCTTACGAAGAAGAGATTAATCAAGGAGAGAGGATTAGTTTGTTGTTGTTTGTGAAAATGATTATTTGTGAATGTTTATTTGTGAATTATTGTTAGATAAAAATTTGTGTTTAAAAATACTAAAAAAACTTTGGAGTAAATTAAAAGGAAATTGAAATTTTGAAAAAATCAAAATAGTGAATTTCGGGCCTTCAGCGCCGACGGCGCTGGCATGGGCGTCGACGGTGCCTTCGACACGAGAGCAGTAATAACCCCTTTAATTCACAAATTTCACCACAAAACCTCCATTTTTACCCCTAATGTCACCTTCAACCTTTGATTTAAGAGCTACACTTTAAAGTAAATTTTTTTTTAATTTTCACCAAAGATTTTTCTCACATTGCCTAGATCTGAAAGTTTTGGGTTTTTTGTTGAGAGATTTTGAGAAAATGCTTTGGTGAAAACTTTTACTTAGTGGATTTAAGTTTAAAGTGCTTTACATTTTTATTTTTGGAATTTTTGTTTTGGAATTTTAATTTATTTGGATTTTTATCAATTTTTTTTAGATTTCTTATGGCACATAGATCAAGCAAAAGAAAAATAGAACATGACGAGCAAAAGTTTGTTAACTTTAAAGCTAGCGCTCGATTTCATAATCTTTGAGAAAATAAGAAAGTGATTCTGGATCGCAGTTTCAAAAATTTGGGAGGAGAAGTTGATTGATTAATTATCGCTCGGCAATGGGAAAACTTCTGTTATTTTACTACCGATGAGATATCTGAGATAGTTATGGAATTTTATGCCAACTTTTCAGAGGCTTCTAATGATTTTGCTTTTGTTCAAGGAAAAATGGTGGAGTTTACTCCAAGAAAAATAAATGAGTTTTATCAGTTAGAAGATGTTTATAGATGCCAGTATCATTCATTCTCTGCCAAAAATGAGGCCTTAGATGAGGTTATTTCTTTTCTAACTGGTGACAAAGGGGCTTTAAAAGTAAAGAATGGAGTTAAAGTCAACTTTTCCCTTTCTATGTTAAATGTAGTGTTTAAGGCCTCACATTATTTAATTTTTGGGAGGATGATTCCAATAAACTATCATAGTGACGTGACCAAGGATAGAGCCATCCTAAACTACTGTATTCAACATGTGATGGATATAAATTTAGGCTCTATGATTTTTATGAACACTCGATCTATTTCTCTGGGAGAAACCACTGGTGGATTGCCACAAACTACTCTCATTTATACACTTTGTGAGCATGCAGGTGCTTATTTTAGACCTGATGAGGAGAGGACCAAAAATGCTCATATAGATGATCTGATTTGCCAGAAGTTTCAATATGATGCTGCTTATGATGATGCTTTATTGAAATACCTCAGGGGTGATCATACAGTACAGTTCAGTTCCCTATTCCCTATACTCCATATCAACAACAAAAGTTAGATGTTAATGATGAAGAAGATGATGACTGGTGATCTTTTTGTTTGTTTGTTTGTTTGTTTGTGTTGTACTTTGTGATTGTTTTGTTTGTTTTGTGATATTGTTGAGACTCTGTTGTTATGTTGTAAAGTGAAACTGTAATGTGCAAAACTGTTTTCATTTTTAGAATTTAGTTTAGCTCTGTTGTTAGTTTCAGCAACTCTCTCACTTTATGTTATAATCTTATTTGTCCTCACTTAACTATATTTTCAAAAAAATTTAAATTTAACATGACCTTAGTATTAGGGGTTAACTTTGGATAACTACATTTATGTTTCTAAATGTATAGTAAATTTAAGTAAAAAATTTTCAATAATAAAGGTTAATTCTAGAGACTAAGATATTTGGTAAAAGAGAATAAGATTATGTTTTTCTATTTTAAGTAAACAAATTTGTATTTTTGAAGTATTAAAAATCTTAAAAGATTCAAGTAAAAAGTAAAGAATTAAACTTTATGTAATTTTTAAGTTTTTAAGTTAATATAAATTTGTTAAGTGAAGATATGTAAAAAGTTTTTAACTTTAAGAAGAGGATAATGAAGTTCAAAATCATTAAAGGCTGTCTAGATATAGTAATCCTCACATACATAAAAAAAAGAGAAGAAGAAAGAAAAGAAAAAGGGGATTAAAAATGATCCTGAAAAGTAAGGAAAAAAGAATAAAGATGTGGGGAGAAGCTTGAGGAGATGCCTAACTAAAATTTGGCTTCACTTGAATCAACTTAAGTAAAAAGACTTTGACACATTTTCTAAACTTTTCATTTGAGTATTAGCTTAATGATTAATAAAGTTTTACGAATTTCTTTTCAATATGAATTTTCTAAGTGACTTTAATATGATAAATTTCAATTTTTCTTGAAAGAAATAGAGGATCAGAAATCTTAAACTTAATTACTAAATATCCTAGCACCTTTAGTATTAACTGAAGTTGTTTTGAATTTTTCTTAAGTTATACTATTATGTTTAGAGAACTTAAATATGGAAGTCTAGAAGTTAAATTTTTTACTATAAGTCATATTTTTATGTAGTAGAGGAGTTACTTGAG